>NC_134884.1:1598089-1605589 GCF_041734735.1 Babylonia areolata
CCTAGCTGATTCCATTAGGACAGGGTACCAGAGTACCTAGTTGATTCCATTTGGACCTGGTACCATTGAGTACCTACTTGATTCCATTAGGACCTGGTACCATTGAGTACCTAGTTGATTCCATTAGGACCTGGTACCATTGAGTACCTACTTGATTCCATTAGGACTGGTACCATTGAGTACCTAGTTGGCCCTAGGGTATTAGGTCCCAAAGCAGCTGTCGCCTGTTCAGCTGAACATAATTTATTGAATATACATGTTGTCAAACTTGATAGCATGCAGATATTTTTTCTTATATTCTGCAGCTGTGAGAATTCTGTTCCATACACACGCTGTCCTGACAGGCACGCACACAACACAGCTCTGTCTGCTGATTTTGACAGATGCAGGTAGTGTCTGTATTTTTTCTTATGACAGACCTGATGATTTGTTGAGTTTGCTATGGTACTTAATGGTTATATATGGGCATGCTGAGGTAAACATGTATATGATATATATATTTTGTATTTGTATTTCTTTTTATCACAACATATTTCTCTGTGTGAAATTCGGGCTGCTCTCCCCAGGGAGAGCGCGTCGCTACACTACAGCGGCACCCATCATTTTTTTGGTATTTTTTCCTGCGTGCAGTTTTGTTTGTTTTTCCTATCGAAGTGGATTTTTCTACAGAATTTTGCCAGGAACAACCCTTTTGTTGACGTGGGTTCTTTTACGTGCGCTAAGTGCATGCTGCACACGGGACCTCGGTTTATCTTCTCATCCGAATGACTAGCGTCCAGACCACCACTCAAGGTCTAGTGGAGGGGGAGACAATATCGGCGGCTGAGCCGTGATTCGAACCAGCGCGCTCACATTCTCTCGCTTCCTAGGCGGACGCGTTACCTCTAGGCCATCACTCCACTATGTGTGTGTGTGTGTGTTCGTGTGTGTGTGTGTGTGTGTGTGTGTGTGTGTGTGTGTGTGTGTGTGTGTGTGTGCGTGCGTGCGTGGGTACGTGTGTGTGCGTGCGTGGGTACGTGTGTGTTCGTGTGTGTGTGTGTGTGTGTGTGTGTGTGCGTGTGTGTGCACTGCACTGTACTGTACTACACACCATTTTGTTGTTCTTCCATACACACATTCCTCCAGGCATACATGTATACACACAAGAATGAAACTCACATATAAAAAAATAATATATGTATCACTAATAATATCAATCAAGATATATCTCAATCACAGTACATGTTACTTTGCATTCCTCTGTTTTGCAGTCATTACTGCTGTAAATGCTTAGAAAACTATATAACAATTCATTTATTTAGAAAATAGAAGATGAAAAAAAAAATTGAAGAAAAAAGGGGGTCGTTGTTCATGAATAAAACTCCAAGGTTGTGACTGCACTCAGCTGTGGCAGAGAGAGCAGAATGACCAGTGCATATTTCCGTTCATTACACCAGCAGTGTACTGCTTTCACAGACGTTTGTATAGCTGTATATACGGACTGTACATATCTGCAGTCTTTGAAGCATTTTCATAATCACTTTAACATTTCCCTTTTCTTACTCTTTGCAATGTTGATTTGAAATATCAAAAGAGATGTTTAGTCGTCACCTGCACTTGCTTTCCTCCACTACTGTGTTGTACACAAACATAATCCATCCATCCCGCCATCCATCTACCTACTTACCTATCGGTCTGTCTGTCTATCTATGTACCTACCTATTTATCTATCCATCTACCTACCTACCTATCTATCTGTCTGTCTGTCTGTCTATCTATAGATCTATGTACCTACCTATTTGTCTATCCATCCATCCGTCCATCAATCCATCCATCTACCTATCTATTTATCTATCTATCTGTCTGTGTGTCTATCTATGTACCTATTTGTCTATCTATCCATCCATCCATTTACCTACCTACCTATCCATCCATCCATCTGTCTATGTCCTTGAACACCATGTCCCCAAGGCTGGGTATGGAACAACAGTCTGCTGCCAGAGACACACAGTGTGACCATGGTGGACACCACTTCAGACGTATAACCACTTCCCCCATCAAGCTTGTCACTATACTATTACTTACATCATTCACAAAGGCTGTTAAAATTCTTCACGTCAAAACAATTCAGAAACAATTGTTGATCTGCATTTCGAATATCAAAATCTGACTTTTTAACTCACTCAGTACGGCCAGTCCTCTCTTCTCCTCTACACAGACCCCTCGGATGTCCAGTGGGTGTCTGAATGACCCAACCTTTAGCTTCCGTCGTCAGAATTGTGGTATTATTTGTCAACATTCACCTCTTCAGTATAAGAGCCTTCCGCTTGCAATATTTTGATGGTGGTAATTGGGGTGAAACGCTGTTAACGTCGTCTCTTTCGCCGTTCGTATGGAAAGAGTTAATGGGGTTATCTGTATTATCTTCCTTTTTCTTTTTTTCGTCTAACTTACTTTCTTTTCTTTTAATACCTGACTCATTTTAATTTTGAACAAGTATCGTTAGTCCGCCAATAGAGTTCTTTTAAAATTTTTTTTTGTGTGCAATAATATTGTAATACAACACACACTTCCTACCGCAAAACATTTCTCTCCACCTTGAATCAATTCCACCTGCATTCAACACATTAGGTGTCTAGAAATTATTTTGAGTCATTGATTGATTTAATAATGAACGAAACAGAAACCCATCAAAGTTTAATGTCTCTGCAAGTGTTTCTCATGTGATCACGAACAGCTAACTAAATGAACTGCTTCAACATCAGTCCATGTTTTGTGGTGCGATGCATGTACATCTTTCTGCTACATTTCCTCACTTCACTGATTTTATTTAGCAGTAAGTTTAGTATCATATTTAGAGTGCTTTAATTTCAGACAGCCTGGGCACATCATGAATTTGAATATGTTGTTGTGAAAGAGAAAAATATCACACATTTCAAAACACACACACACAAATTCTTCTTGCTACAGGTAAACATGCAACTGTCATCAAACATCAGCCAGCCATTAAACCAACCAATCAGAAAAAAAAGCGCACTAAAGAACTGGGCTAAAGGTCAATCTTACAAACATCCTCTTATCCAATCTGGAAAACCAAAGAAATAGGCTAAAGGTCAGTCTTGCAAACATACGGTATACTTTTAACCAATCTGGAAGACCAAAGAACAAGGCCAAAGGTCAATCATTTTACAAACATAACCAGTCTGGAAGACCAAAGAACTAGGCCAAAGGTCAATCATTTTACAAACCTAACCAGTCTGGAAGACCCAAAGAACTAGGTCAAAGGTCAATCATTTTACAAACATAACCAGTCTGGAAGACCCAAAGAACTAGGCCAAAGGTCAATCATTTTACAAACATAACCAGTCTGGAAGACACAAAGAACAAGGCCAAAGGTCAATCATCTTACAAACATAACCAGTCTGGAAGACCAAAGTATCAGAGGTCAGCCTTGCACACATTCTCTGTTTTAACCAGATTAACCCGGAAAATCAAACACCAGTCAAAGGTCAGACTTGTGATTACAAGCACACTCTGTTTTAACCAGTCGAGAAAGCTAACCAAGGCCAAAAGATCAATCTGGCAAACGTACACTCTGAAACTAGCAATCCAAAGGCTGTGTGCATGAAAAGCCAACATCTCAGTGAGATACAAGCATCTGTCTTGAGAGGAAAGAGCAGGGAAATGCTGCCAAACATGACGACGTGTTCATGGATGAACATGTTTACTTGTCCTTGTTTCACAAGGGTTGCACCTTGCGGAAAAGTCACTAAAGTCATAAATGACCTGTATCAGTCATAGCAAAAAAAAAAAAAAAAAAAAAAAAAAAAAAAAAAAAAAAAAAAATCCCCCCTCCCCCTACCCCCAAAAGAAATCAACACTGAAACATGACACAGATTCATAAAAAGATGGTATCTATGGAAAATTAAAGACAGATCAAATGAAAACAAAATCATGCCACATTCTGGTATTAATTTCTTCGTTGAACAGTTACAATTTCCCTTACTCATGCAACTCAGTTACTGACTCCAGAAAAACGAGCAAATAAATCATAATTGAGATTAAACTAAAAAAAAAATTTCAACCAACTTAAAACATTTTACAAAGTAAAATGAGCGAAAAATCATAATTGAGATCACAAACACACAAAAAATGTCAACCAACAACAAACATTTTAAAACGTTAAAACACATGGAAAACAAATTGTAAAAAACAAAAAAGCAAAAAGAAATTCAAATGCTAAATGCCTTCATAATAATATTTTCAATAACAACAGCAGTAGCAGCAGCAGCAGTAGCTGTGGTATGGAAGACATTCTCAGTAAACATGTGGTTTATATATAACTCCCTGGTTGCCTTTTCCTCAATTTTCTGATCATATCTCAATGAACAAAATGGGAAATGATATGATGCTGGGGTAAAATGCATTCTGGTTATCATTCTGACTTCAGTTCAGTCTGACACTAGATCCGGCTGCTGCTGCCGCTGCTCTTGAAAAACAGTGATCACAGTCATTTTCAGATCACAGTCGGTCACTCAGATAAAAAAGAGAGATTGTAATTATAAAGATTTACACAACAAAAATGTTGAACCCGGTTGATGAAAATACTGTCTTGGTCAGTTTTATGACTGTAATAAAGTTACAGCTGTATCACTAAATGCATACAGTCTGTGAGCGATATTAATAAAATGGTCGCAATCAAGAAACATGACTTGAAGGCAAAAGCACTTCCAACAAATACAAACAAAACACACAGAAAAAAAAAACGAAACAAAAATATCACCAAAAAAGATTCAGAGAGGGACCGATTCAGACAGGGACTGACTCAGAATAGAACAGTTTCAGATGAAGATGGACTCCAGTAACGACATTCAGATGGGGACAGATTCAGAGGGCTGGAGAGGGGTAAATTCTGAACAGGACAGATTTAGGGGGGATATATTCTTAACAGGACAGATTCAGATAAAGATGTACTCAGGTTTAAAGGGGACATATCAAGATGGGGGTAGGGGGGCGTGGGGAGGGTGGGGGGGGCACATTCACTGGAGGACAGACTGACAGACGGCAGATAAACAAATGGACTGATTCACTGGGCAAAAATTAGGAGGGGGCAAATTCAGATGGGACAGACTCAGATGGGGAGAGATTCCCTCCAGGACAGGTTCAGATGAGAACATAGAGACAGATTGTGAAGAAAAAAGAAGTAAAAAAGACTGGACACTGGTCAGTCCATGCTTTATCTCCCCCTGGCAGCATGTGTTCTTGACTCGTACCTTCAGGGCCCACCACTCTCAGTCATACTCATCATCGCTGTCCTCCTCCTCATCGTCGTCGTCCTGGTACATCCGCTGAAACGTAAAATCAATCAGCCAGGATGAATCACATCCAGCTTTTGGGATTTTTGAGATGCTCCCCTCTGGTTGATGGTACATAAGGATGAAAACCAATCGCTTCGCCAATAGCTTTTTCCCCAAAACCAGTCAATGCCGTCTCTCGAACAAACCCAGTCTGATAACTAGAACTGTGCAATCAACAACCATCTACCTGAAGATCTAGTCATCAGCCCCATCCACATGTAATATGCGGCTTCTGTTCAAATGTGTGTGAGTGTTTGTGTGTGTGCGTGTGTGTGTGTGCGCGCGCATGCGCGCATGTGTGTGTGTGTGTGTGTGCAGTGCATGCATGTGTGAGTATGCTTAAGTTTTTATATTGATATGCACTTGTATGTGTCCTAATTTTTACTGTGTGTTTGTGTATGATTTTCGATTTATGTTCGTACCTTGCGTCAGAATATTATGGTTTTTCTGATTGGCTCTTCAATATAAGTCAACCAATCGCAAAACACGACACAAGTGTTTACGCACCGCTCAACCGGTGGCTAGGCATTATGTCATTTTTCTATACCACCGGTAAAGCAGTGGTCAGGTTTAAAGGGTTAACCCTTTCACCGCCAAACTCGCATTTATGCACAAGCTAGGTAGAGGACACATGTCACAGAAAGATGACCTGATCATTGGTCTGTTATCCATGAACCTACTGCTCTTAATGTTCGGTGGAAGGATAGGCCATATTTTCCACGCATTGCATGGGTAATCCCCAGCTATTCTTAGACGTCATATTTTCTGTGTTCATAGCACAAGTGAATTTTGCACTCTAAACTGACTGGCGGTGAAAGGGTTAATGTATGTCTGTATCTGTGATATCTGACTGTTCCCACACCATTAACCCTTTCACAACTGACACTGACTTTGCTCAAGTCTGATGATCCTTAATGACGGAAGGAAGGAAATCAGCACTTCCCATACAGTGACTAACCTGAATCCAAAACATCCTGGACACTGCAAAGCATATGAAGATAAAGCAAGAAATTACAAAATAAAGAATAATTTGATTGATATTTAATGTCTTCATTTCAGACCAGGAATTGTCAATCTAATTGTTAACCTTTCTCTTCCACAGACTAAAAACATCATTAACAGGTAAACAATACCCTTCTTTACACACATGTTAGTCTAAAACAGCTGTCTACTCTCTCTCTTTATTATTCTTAGAGGAGGTTGTGGTGATTAATAAATGTTATTTCAATCCCTTTTTGTTTTTAACAATAGTTTTTTTTGGAAGCTGGCACTTTATATATATATTTTTTCTCTTACAATTAGTTATTATTTTTATACTTTTCTAGTAATCAACTTATCAATTATAAAAAAGAGCAAACAGACAAACCAGAAGATGTGAAATTGCAATAATATCCCTCAACTGCAATCCAGCGTGCCAACAGTCAGCACAGAAATACCTGAAGATTGTATTCATTCTCATTTCCAAACAGAGGTACATGAAGATTGCTGTTCTTATTGTATGCTTGCAGTCAAAGAAAAACCATATACAATTATTCTATATTGCTAATAACATAGGTCAATTAAAAAAAAAAAATGGAAAGAAACAAACTCAAACAAACAAAAAACGAGATCACATTCCCTGACATCATCTGATATGATAAATATCTGAACTATAAATATCTGCTGAGTTAATCATGCAAATCATCGTGGGAAGGGGATTAGTCCATTTTGATCAATATTTGTTATGACACATTCCTGTGTCACTGTAAGACTGTTCAGTGCTAACATTTAGTATACTGTGTTATTATGTGTTTGTTCAGTAATTACAGTAATAACATTTAGTATACTGTGTTATTATGTGTTTGTTCAGTAATTACAGTAATGACATTTAGTTGACTGTGTTATTGTGTGTTTGTTCAGTAATTACAGTAATGACATTTAGTATACTGTGTTATTATGTGTTTGTTCAGTAATTACAGTAATGACATTTAGTATACTGTGTTATTATGTGTTTGTTCAGTAATTACAGTAATGACATTTAGTTGACTGTGTTATTGTGTGTTTGTTCAGTAATTACAGTAATAACATTTAGTTGACTGTGTTATTGTATTTGTATTTCTTTTTATCACAACAGATTTCTCTGTGTGAAATTCGGGCTGCTCTCCCCAGGGAGAGCGCGTCGCTA
>NC_134884.1:1608089-1665589 GCF_041734735.1 Babylonia areolata
GGAGGGCTGGCGACCCCGTGGGGAGGGCTGACGACCCCGTGGGGAGGGCTGCACGCTCTGAGACAACCGTCGCTGCACCGTCGCCTGAGAGCGCTGTGACTGCATGGAGCGCCCCCCAGTGGAGGAAAAACTGGCAGAGGAGAGCGTTCCACTGGCACGCGTGTCGGACGATCGTGTGGTGCACCCTGTGGTGGTGAGCGTGGCAGCGTCCATGCCGCTTCTCAGCGAGCGAGCGCTGTTGTCGCCTGGACTTGTCGTCTGGACCGACTTGGTCACCGCTCTTCTGAACGCCTGGGGAAATTAGCGCACCACTCAGACTGTCGTGTCTGCTTTCATGTCTCATGGAATATCTTTTATCAATCAAAATGAAGACAGGAAAAATGTTGACGTAACAGTTAAGATATCAAGTTCACTGAGGCTGTATATTCTGTAGTGTCTGCTCCAAGTTGAAATAGTTCATAGCAACATTGTTCATTCAGTTATCCATCTATTATACCACTTTTTGACTCATGCTCTGCATGGATTGAGGGAGGATATTTTTAGATAGTGTCTTAAGTGTGCGTAAGGTTGTGAAAAAACAACTGACAAAATGTGATCATTGATAAAAATATACATAAATAAAGCCACTCACATTGATAAAGAATGTCTTTTCCTTACAGAACTTATTTTGGTCATGTTTACACTGGAACGTTCTGACTAATATCGATCACATGACATAACAATAAATTATTCTCTTTTTAATGTAATAAAAAAAGAAATAATGTCTCAAACAATATGAACCTCAATGAAAGTTCACATAATAAAAATACAAAATTAAAAACCAACAAAACGATAAGCTTACATAATGCCTACATGTCCCTTCACACCAAACATTTACATGGAATGTGGGCACCACTCTTGAGTGTCAGCATCCTCATCAGGGCATTGCCAGATACAGACCAGTTCATGTTACAATAATAGAAATATATATTTACATAGCGCTGAATCTTGTGCAGAGTTAAACCAAAGTGCTTTCACTCCAGTCATTCATACACATGCATAATTCTCCTTCACAGACCTGATAACTGTAGACAGGAAGAGGCAGGGGTTAGGGGAAGGGTGGGGGGCCAGGCTATGTTGGAAAGAGATATGTTTGAAGGCCAGACTTTAAAGAGCTGAGTGCAGAGCTTCGACAAAATGAAAGAGGGAGCTCGTTTCAAGTGAAAGGTCCAGAGACAGGGCCCTGTCCACAGAGGAGTGTTTAAATCTGAAAAAAACCCAACAAACCCCCCCAAAAAAAACCCAAACAAACTGAAACAGATAAAGAGCACACTGCATCACCATGGCTAAAGCCCTGACCTGTCCTACAGCCAACTTGCTGGTCGCGCCCTGAGCACCTGTCTGATGCAGTCTATCCTGTCTGATGCAGTCTATCCTGTCTGATCCTGTCTGATGCAGTCTATCCTGTCTGATGCAGTCTATCCTGTTGATGCAGTCTATTGTGTCTTTTGAAGCAGTCTACTGATCCTGTCTGATGCAGTCTATCCTGTCTGAAACAGTCTATCCTGTCTGATGCGGTCTATCCTGTCTGATCCAGTCTATCCTGTCTGAAGCAGTCTACTGATCCTGTCTGAAGCAGTCTACTGATCCTGTCTGATCCAGTCTATCCTGTCTGATGCAGTCAATCCTATCTGAAGCAGTCTACTGATCCTGTCTGATGCAGTCTATCCTGTTGATGCAGTCTATTGTGTCTTTTGAAGCAGTCTACTGATCCTGTCTGATGCAGTCTATCCTGTCTGAAACAGTCTATCCTGTCTGAACAACTCTTTTGTTGCTGTGGGTTCTTTTACGTGCACAAAGTGTATGCTACAAATGGGACCATAGTTTATCATCTCATCTGAATGACTAATGTCCAAGGTCTAGTGGAGGGGGAAAAAAATATTGACAAGTGTGGAATTGAGTATCCACATCATTCAACAAAACTGTGCTCCGACAATGTGAGTGGTGACAAAAGCACAGGTGTTGACATGACTTACGTTGATGTCAGCATCCACGTCAATGCTCTGAGTGTTCTCATAGCACCTGGACAGGAACTCCAAAGCCTTGGCATGGTACAGCATCTCTATCTTCACCAGTTCTGTCAGCACTGTCTGATCACACACACAGAACACATCACACATATAGCACACACACACATCACACATATAGCACACACACATCATACATATAGCACATAGCACCTGGACAGAACTCAATACCTTGGCGTGGTACAGCATCTCTATCTTCACCAGTTCTGTCAGCACTGTCTGATCACACACACATCACACATATAATTATCATACACACACACACACATGATGCATGACCCCTTACTGACCTATGACCTCTTACTGCCTGATGTACGACTTCTACCTGACCAATGACATCTACATGTCTGACCTATGACCTCTACATGATCTATGACATCTACATGTTTGACCTATGCCCTCAACACTGTCTGACCTATGGCCTCAACACTGTCCGACCCATGACCTCTCCATGACCCACGACTCACCTTGACATCCAGCAGCTTCTCTCTCTCAAACTTGTCCACCTCCATCTCCATGGCCTCCCCCACCACCTCCTCCTCCCCCTGCACCTTCTGCAGCTCCAGTTCCACCTGACACACACATGCATGCACACAGCCACACACACACACACACATGCATGCACACACACACACACACACACACACACACACACACAGCGGCACACACACACACACACACACACGCATGCACACAGCCACACACACACACAGCCACACACACACACACACATATAGCCACACACACATGCACACAGCCACACACACAGTGGCACACACACACACACACACACACACAGTGGCACACACACAAGAGGCACACACACACACATACATGCACACACACACAACACACACACACACAACACACACACACACACATGCACACACACACACACACACACACATGTATTATACAGAAACATGCACATGCATACATGCACATACATGCACTCACATACGCATATACACACACACATGTGCACACACATTCACATGCACACACACACACGCACATATGTACACAAACATATATATCTACACAGAGATAAACAAACTATGATACACAAGCACACTCACTCTCCTTCCATCAATTGTTAATACTATACCTGCTTCCCTGTCACAGACAACACACAAATACACATCAACAAACCTAACAATTATATGAATGCAAAGTTAGCACAATTTTATACACAGCCATGTACAAATCCATGTATATATACCCACACACATAAAGACATGTGATAAAGCAATAGACATTCACTGAAAATACATAACACACACACACACACCACACACACACACATACAGAAAAACAGATTGTGTGTGTGTGTGTGTGTGTGTGTGTGTGTGTGTGTGTGTGTGTGTGTGTGTGTGCCTATATCTATGCATCACACACATATGCAACATGCTCTCTCTGTTCTAACACACACACACACACACACACACACACACACACACACACACACACAGAAAGAGAGAGAAAACTGGGAGAGGGAGAGAAAGAGAGAGGGAGAGAGACAGAGAGATACACAAAGATGGAATGACAGAGGGGGAGAAACAGAAAGGGAGAGAGACAGACAAAGAGAGAGACAGAGAGAGATACACAAAGATGGAATGACAGAGGGGGAGAAACAGAGAGGGAGACAGACAGACAAAGAGAGAGACAGAGAGAGATATACAAATATAGAGAAACAGAGACAAACACAGGGAGAGAGAGAGAAGAGACTACAGTCCAGCAGGGGAGAGACAGAGTGAGAGAGAGACAGAGAGAGATACACAAAGATAGAGAAACAGAGGGAGAGAGAGAGAAGAGACAGGGAGAGAGAAACACAGGGAGAGAGAAGAGACTACAGCCCAGCAGCAGACTTCCTGTCATCAGACAGGGGAGGTCATGCACTCAGCAGTCCAGTCACCTGTGCCTGAACCACAGTTAAGGACATACACACATCCAGCAATGTGTTCTATCTCATGAACAGGCCCACAAAGCTGCCGAAAACAACAACAACCAACAACAACAAGAAACAAACAAACAAATACGAAACAAATCAAAACGTATGCAAATCTGGAGACAGCTAGTGTAGTAGACCTGCCCGCTATCTATCTAAGACAGTTACATTATATCGGAAAAAGAATCATGGAGGAAGACTACAGGGTCAGGACAGGAGTATGGTGGTTACACTTCATGTAAGTGCCCATAGAGTTTATGGAGCAAATCATGTCACAGGTTTACATTCAAATTAAATACATTTGAAACTAAACATTGTCAATACATCATACACTACAGTGGGGAAGGAAAACTTTCGAAAATGCTATACTTTTGAAAAGGAAAGAGCTGAAGAGCTAACACTTCTGGGGACAGATTAAAGGCAAACATTTATGGTTGGAGCTGAAAGGCTAACATTCATGGGACAGCAGAAAGGCTAACATTTATGGTTAGAGATGTATGGCTAAGATTTATGGTTAGAGGAGTGATGGCCTAGAGGTAACGCGTCCGCCTAGGAAGCGAGAGAATCTGAGCGCGCTGGTTTGAATCACGGCTCGGCCACCGATATTTTCTCCCCCTCCTTGAGTGGTGATCTGGACGCTAGTCATTTGGATGAGATGATAAACCGAGGACCCGTGTGCAGTATGCACTTAGCACATGTAAAAGAACCCACGGCAACAAAAGGTGTTGTTCCTGGCAAAATTCTGTAGAAATATCCACTTCGATAGGAAAAACAAATCAAACTGTACGCAGGAAGAAATACATAAAAAAAAAAAAGGGTGGCGCTGTAGTGTAGCGCCGCGCTCTCCCTGGGGAGAGCAGCCCGAATTTCACACAGAGAAATCTGTTGTGATAAAAAGGAATACAAATACAAATACAAAAATGTACGGCTAAGATTTATGGTTAGAACAAGAAGGCCGGCATTTATGGGGTCACCAGAAAGCACAATGTCTACAAGGAGAGCTGAACAAACAGATAAACAGATCAGCATCAAGCAAAACTGAACATTACGAAACTCACTCAGCAGCAGTGCATAGTCTCCTCTGGTGTGTTGCCTCACAGTAACATAACACTGATATAGCTCCCAGCAGATTGGGAAAAAGAAGAAAAAAAAAGAATATCCCCTCACCCTAACCCTCTCAATTAAATAAAGACGTGTCCATTTTTTTTTTTTTTGTGCTTTTTTTTTGGTTTGGTTTTGTTATTTTATTTTATTTTATTTATTTATTTATTTTATTTTATTTTATTGTTTTATTTTTTTCTCAAGGCCTGACTAAGCGCGTTGGGCTACGCTGCTGGTCAGGCATCTGCTTGGCAGATGTGGTGTAGCATGTATGGATTTGTCCAAATGCAGTGACGCCTCCTTGAGGTACTGATACTGATACTGATACTGATACCATCATGAACATGTATCTGCAAGAGAACACAGTCAGTGGAGACAGGCGGCCCAAGGATACAATCTGGCTCTGGCTGCCGGACTTTTCCTGCAGTTTCTCCAGTTTCTGGACCACTTTCTTCTCCTTTCCGCACGCCGAGATCTCAGACTTGATGCCTCGCTAAACACACACACACAAATACACCATACACACACACACACAAAAGAAACAACAATACACACACACAAATATGCATATACACACACAAATACACCATACACACACTCAAACACAAACACACACACACACACAAATACATCATACACACATTCACACACATACAAAAAACACACACACATAACATACACATCACACACACACACACACACACACACACACAAAGAATAAGATATGTAAAACTCTTCACGCCAGATGTACAACAGAACCGTAGTGAAACTATAAAATAAGAAAAAAACTGTTTGTTTTCACAACCAGCTGACAGCCGTGTACAGGACAGCTGAACAGTGTAGTACAGCCATGTACAGGACAGCTGAACAGTGTAGTACAGCCATGTACAATACAGCTGTGTAGTACAGCTGTGTACAGGACAGCTGAACAGTGTAGTACAGCCATGTACAGGACAGCTGAACGGTGTAGTACAGCCGTGTACAGGACAGCTGAACAGTGTAGTACAGCCATGTACAGGACAGCTGAACAGTGTAGTACAGCCGTGTACAGGACAGCTGAACAGTGTAGTACAGCCATGTACAGGACAGCTGAACGGTGTAGTACAGCCGTGTACAGGACAGCTGAACAGTGTAGTACAGCCATGTACAGGACAGCTGAACAGTGTAGTACAGCCGTGTACAGGACAGCTGAACAGTGTAGTACAACCGTGTAGAGGACAGCTGAACAGTGTAGTACAACCGTGTAGAGGACAGCTGAACGGTGTAGTACAGCCGTGTAGAGGACAGCTGAACAGTGTAGTACAGCCGTGTAGAGGACAGCTGAACAGTGTAGTACAGCCATGTACAGGACAGCTGAACGGTGTAGTACAGCCATGTACAGGACAGCTGAACAGTGTAGTACAGCCGTGTACAGGACAGCTGAACAGTGTAGTACAGCCGTGTAGAGGACAGCTGAACAGTGTAGTACAGCCGTGTAGAGGACAGCTGAACAGTGTAGTACAGCCGTGTAGAGGACAGCTGAACAGTGTAGTACAGCCATGTACAGGACAGCTGAACAGTGTAGTACAGCCGTGTAGAGGACAGCTGAACAGTGTAGTACAGCCATGTAGAGGACAGCTGAACAGTGTAGTACAGCCGTGTAGAGGACAGCTGAACAGTGTAGTACCCTCCAGCCTCATTCAGGGTGGAGTGGAGAGGTGGCCAAGTGGTTAAACATCCACCTAGGAAGCCAGAGAACCTGAGCACACAGGATCGAATCCCACACTTGCCAGTAGTTTCTCCCCCCCCCGTTAGATCATAAGTGGTGGTGTGGATGCTAGTCGTCTGAATGAAACGATAAGAAATGATAAACTGAAGTCCTGTGTGTAGTACAGATGTAAAAGAGCCCTCGGCAAAAAAAGAAAAAAAAAAAGAAGGGTTGTCAATGGAAAAAATGTGTAGAAAAATTCACTTTGATAGGAAAACCAATACACTTGCAGGTAGAACAAAACAGCTGGTAGCGATCCACTGGAGTGATGGCACATGCTCTCCCTTGGGAGAGCAGCCCAAATTTCATGCTGAAAAAATGGTTGTGACAAAAAAAAAAACAACAAAAAAACAACAACAAAAAAACCCCAACAACAAAAAAACAACCACCGCAACTCACCTTGACATAGCGGCATTTCTCTCCATATTTGGTTAACGGTTTTAACACCTTGGTCTCCAGTCGCAGCACCTGCAGACAGACAGATGCCTTATATTTCAGTGTGTGTGTGTGTGTGTGTGCGTGCGCGCACGCGTGTGTGTGTGCATGTGTGCCTGCATGCTATCATGATCATAACTGTCACCATTATGATGCACTATGATGATTAGTAACATTCTGATTATCATTATCATTATTATTGTAACTGCTTTAACTGTATAGTATAGAATGTGAAATTAAACTACATTGTCAAGTATCTAGCAAACACCCACCTTCCATTTTGAGTTAAAAAGTGAACTATAGGTGCAATACCCTGTAAACGCCCAAAACACACTTTGAAAAAAAAAGAAAAAAAGAAAATCATCATGGGCCAATGATAATTCAGTCTGCTAACTGTGATCATCGTGGTTTGGAAAGCAGTGAAGATTTAGATCTAGTGATAAGGAAATGAACGCCTGCATGAGACGTCCAAATAAACCAAGTAAGAGGATGTCATTACTCCATGACGTAGTGTCTTTTTCCCCCTAAAGTCCTCACTCCAAGCCCAGTCAATGCTGTGAGGTCAAACTAAGGGAGCGGGTTCCCTGCAAAGGCTGATGTACCCAGTTAACGCCCACCCCCAACTTTCGCCCGAAATTTGTGCGAAGTAGGGGAGTGTCCTTATGAGGTAGTTTTCTGTGTCATCATCATTGAAGGTGGCAGAATGGTTAAGACGCTCATCTGTCAATACTGAGTGTGTGAGGGTGTGGGTTCGAAACCCACTCTCCCCCATTCTCCCTAGTTCGACAAGAAAATCAAACTGAGTACGAGCGTCTTGTCATTCGGATGAGATGATTAACCGAAGTCCTGGTTGCGCACCAAAAAAGAACCCATGGCAACGAGAATGTTGTTCTCTTGCAAAATACTGTAAAAGAAATCCACTCTGACAAGAACTCACACACATATATATGCATGCACTCAGTTGAAACTGATATCATTATCTTTATATTCATCATCATCATGATCATAATTATCATCGTCATCATTACTATCATCATCATCATCATTATGATCGCCATCATAAATATTTTCATCACTTCATCACCGCTATCATCATCACTATGATCGTTAACATTATCATCCTTATTATCATCATCATCATTATGATTATCATCATTATGACCTTCATCATTATCATCATTATTATTGTCATAATCATTATCATCATCGTCATCCTTATTATCATCATCATCATTATGATTATCATCATTATGATCTTCATCATTATCATCATTATTATTGTCATAATCATTATTATCATCATCATCACTATCGCCATCATCATCATCATTATTACTATCGCCATCATCATCATCGTCATCATCATCATCATCGTCATCATCATCACCATCATCATCATCATTATTACTATCGCCATCATCATCATCATTATTACTATCGCCATCATCATCGTCATCATCATCATTACTACTATCGCCATCATCATCGTCATCATCATCGCCATCATCATCATCATGACCAGTCAGACAACGAACCAGCCCCATGCCCACCTTGGCGTGGCAGTAGTCCTGGACGGCGGCGTAGTTCTCAGCAAACTGCAGCACGTTGCTCTGCAGTGTGGAGTTGATCTTCTCACTCTCTGCCAGCGATATCAAGTTGCGGGCCAGCAGGTCTCCTGCTCAACACGGTAAAAAAAACAAAACAAAAAACAAAAGAATAAAACAAACAAACAATCCCCCTCTCCCCCCCCTCCTCCGCCCCCCCCCTCCCCCACAAACAAACCCAATGGTTTCATTACAAACTCTCTCTTCCTCTTGTTACAGGGTCTCAGGTGCCAATGGCTGAACTGTGGCATCTACAAGCCACTCACTGCCTCTTGTTTAGTATTACCCCCCCCCCACCCCCTCCGACACCTCCCCCACCCCTCCCACCCCTACTTTCCCCTTCCCCACTCCTTCCACTTGAATCAAACTGACTCCATAATTTGTCGCCAATTTCTGTTTTTTCATGATCAGGTTAATACAATAAAAAAAAATTAAAAAAAAAGAAAACAAAAGGAAGAGCATTGTAATAAGTTATGGTTTCCACCCTGATATAATTACAGACTCAGTTCTTAATTTGTTTATCCTACTACGGGAAATGTTTTCCACCCTGATATAATTACAGACTCTCTTTTACGAAGTCCTTTAAGTAATTTCCTGTAATTGTATTTAGAGGGTTTTTTTTTTTTTTTTTTTTTTTAAATTTCAACTACATTTTACCCTCAGTTGCCCAGTTTCCACCAACCCTCCATTCATCCACATCTCTCACCCCTTCTAACCGATAATACTCAGACGTATTCATAAATACTTTAACAAAATGTCTTCAATCACCGATATGTGTGACGGGACATTAAACAAAATTCCTCCATTACAGACTCAGTTCTTAATTTGTTTATCCTACTAGGGAAAATGTATATTTGTACATAAATATAAGTAAGACAAATGCCTCCCAAACATTCATTCATTTGATAATTACATTATCTAACGATACAAAATTGAATGTAATGCAATGGTCAGATGTGAAACACATAGCTTCAAGAAAAAAATGGTTACTGTATTTACTTTTGATTTGACACAATATCTAAAAACATTTGTCTGTTCGTCCTCTTTCTGGGGGTGTGGGGGTATGGGAGGTTGGGTGGGGGGTGGGGGGTGGGGGGGGGGGTATGGGAGGTTGGGTGGGGGCTGGGGGGCGGGTGGGGGGATGAATGGTGCAAATTTCAACAGATGCAAGACCTGTTTATTCTTTATTCACAAACTGGTATATAAATTCATTGTTCATTATTCACAAAACAAAAATACAACTTAAGAAGAGTAAGTAAAGAGGGTAAGTAAGTCAAAATATAGGTGTACAAAAGATACATTTGGGGTGAAATGAATGTTCTCTTTTATTTTTTGATGGCTTACTTGCAGCTGTTTTTCCTTCGAATACCACAGTTTTATGTCACTAAAGTTGTTGTTTTTTTGTTTCTTTTCCTGTTTCATCTATTCTGTTCCTCTTTCCCCCCAATAAAACAATGTATGTAGGTTGATTGTCTGCTGGTTCATGAAAACGATATTTTCTTAAAAATGTTAAAGAGAAAAAAAACAGAGGAAAATATCCCAAACTCTCACCCTTATTTCTAAGGCGGGCATTTTTTCGCGTGATGGATCCAAGCGTGGTGCAGATCTCTCCGAAGTGTC
Organism: Babylonia areolata; assembly: GCF_041734735.1. Taxonomy (NCBI): domain Eukaryota; kingdom Metazoa; phylum Mollusca; class Gastropoda; order Neogastropoda; family Buccinidae; genus Babylonia; species Babylonia areolata. Next base: position 1,618,611 of record NC_134884.1, read on the forward strand.
TCTCCACATCCTCCACACGCTTCTGAGCCAGCTTGGCTGCAGCTTCCCTGAACACCAACACAGGGGGTGGAAGTTCTGCTCATGTGCATCCAAAAGACAATGTTCAAAAGCAAACATCTTCATGCAGTCTCCTACACACGCACACACACGCACACACACATGCACGCACACTCATGTGCAAACACACACACATGGACACACAGTCCTACAGACTGTCCTGGCCTAGAGGTAACGCGTCCGCCTAGGAAGCAAGAGAATCTGAGCGCACTGGTTCGAATCACGGCTCGGCCGCCGATATTTTCTCCCCCTCCACTAGACTTTGAGTGGTGGTCTGGACGCTAGTCATTCGGATGAGACGATAAACCGAGGTCCCGTGTGCAGCATGTACTTAGCGCATGTAAAAGAACCCACGACAACAAAAGGGTTGTTCCTGGCAAAATTCTGTAGAAAGATCCACTTCGATAGGAAAAACAAATAAAACTGCACGAAAAAAAAAAGAGAAAAAAAAGGGTGGTGGTGCTGTAGTGTAGCGATGCGCTGTCCCTGGGGAGAGTAGCCCGAATTTCACACAGAGAAATCTGTTGTGATAAAAAGAAAAAACAACAAAATAGTCACAAGCATACATACACAATATACAACTGCAAACATCTTCATGCAGCACCCCACCCCATCCCCTGAACCCCCTGCACACACATGCACAAGCAAACACACACACACCATTCTATTATTATAAAAAAATAATTATCTTCAGTTTTTGTTTATATTTTCCCACTTCAAGCTGCTTCCTGTGAAACAAAAGAAGAGGTGAATTCAAAACACTACTTATCTTGCCAGCACCAGTTCAACTCCTCAGAACCACAATTAAGCACAGTGTATTTCTATATAAGTGGCTAACTTTGTACGAAATATATTTATAGATCATAGCATGCAAAATATATCTTTCAGAAAAACAAAACAAAAACATCTGTTGACATGTTTTGATGTTGCATTACAAAGATCATGTCACTAAAAGACACACTTTAGATGGACCATATTACACACACCTGGGATATACACCTTTACTGTCTATACTAAATACCATCCTGTTAGCTTTACTAAACTGAAATAGCTCAAGAGGATGCAGAATTTAGGACTACCCATTCCTGAAATACCCGTCTATTGGCTATTCGCAGTTCTGGACATTACAATAAACTCTTTCAGCTTTTAAAATATACACAGTTTAAATTGATAAATGCACTTATATTGGTGGATCTTCTTTTCTTTTTAATGAAAAAAAAATTAGGTATAGGAAAAGATGGAATGTTTGGTCAGGTATCAAAAGATGATTAGTATTTGTCAAATGACTGATAGAGAGAGAGACACAAACAGTGAGAGAGAGAGAGAGAGAGAGAGAGAGAGAGAGAGAGAGAGACAGACAGACAGACAGACAGACAGACAGAGAGAGACAGACAGACAGAGAGAGAAGGGGTGGGTGGGTGGGTGGGTGGCTCAAGTCAGACTCTTACAGCGAAAGTGAGTCAGTGAGTAAGCTGCGATTTTACTAGTAAACACCCAAATTTGATGATATTGTTTTTCTGTTCGTGTAAGGTACGTGAGAAACCTGAGAAGCCACAGAGTCAAACACATGCCTGCACTTGTAAGCTCGACAGGACAGAGTGAAGCCGACTTTATCAGCTTATGTTTTCATTGGTTACCGAGCCTCTCCGAGCGCACAGAGTTAATTACGTGATGCCAGTAAACCTTTACCTGTCTTTAGGGGATCTGTTAGCATCAGACATTGCTTCTGTCTGCAGAGAACTTTGGATAAACTTGGAGATTTCTCGTCACCGTCTCATTTTCTGCATTTCGGTGCAGTGCTCTTGTGGAAAAGTAGAACTTGGTTCTTTGCCTCTTTTGCGAAAGAGCTGCAGACGACCGAAGGAAATTAAATCGGAGTATCGACCCTTTGAAACACATCAAGCAAGTTCAAGGACGACTACTCCTATTGACTTCCGGTTGAGAAACCTCAGACGGTGAGCGAAAATGCAAAGATTATAAAACCGACAGATTGATAGGTATTAAGAATAGAGCATCATTTGCCCCTTGCTCTAAATCAATTACCCTGTTGGGCTAAGCTGTTTCATTTGCGTCAAAAGTAGTTATAAATCATTGTTATTGTTGACTGGTACACGTTTTAGAAAACAGCTTTCAGTTTCGGGACATCGTGGTTTCATTTCAGAAAACACACCCAGGGACGTCACAAGGAAGAAGCCATGTCGAACCGTGCTATGAGAAGATTGTATAAGGAAGCAGACATGTTTCCAGTCCCAGGCGGTTGTGAGGAAGAGGAGGACGAGGAGGAAGAGAGTCCTCCTCAGCCTGCAGCGAGAAAAAAGAAATCCAAGAAACGACCAGAGACTGTGAACCCATTTGAACTGGTAAAGAGGAACAAGTCTTGCTTGTCAGTTGTCTGTAGATCTAGACCAATAAAAAATAATGCCTAATGCTAAAAAAAAAAAAGGGGGGGGGGGGTCATGTAGACAGGAAAAAATGTACAGAAAGGCACACACATTCACACACACACACACACACACACACACACACACACACACACACACAGTCACACACACACACTCAGTCATACACACACACACACACTCTGTCATACACACGCACACAAACATACACACACACACACACACTCAGTCACACACACACACACACTCAGTCACACACACACACACACACACACACACACACACACACAGTCAGAGAAAAAGAGTGAAGTTTAAATCATTGGACAGAAAAAATCCTGTTCTGAGCATTTAAAGCCCAGATGTCCTATCAAGGACTATCATGTTCACTGATTGAAGTGCATAACTTTTACAGTAGGCGTTAGGTTTGCTTATTTTATATGCATCATGATAAAATCATATGCCTGATATGGATAAATATTTCCTTCAAGGAAGCCTTGACCGCTAAAACAATGAGACCAATGAATCAATTTGAGCTTTATTTGTTGTTGTGATTATTTGAAGAATGCAAACATTTATAGATTTTTTTTTTTTTTTTTTTTTTACCTAATATTACCATATATTTAGTTAAATTGGTTTTTCCATGTACATTGATTTAGCTTATTTTACCATGTATATTGATTTATATTGTTTTACCAAAGTCCAGGTGGTCAGTTGACATGTTCTGTGGAATAATGTGGACAGCTTGCAGAGAGTGGTGATGTAGAGGAGGAGACGGAAGAGGCGGAGAAAGAGGAGGAAGTGTCCGATGCTGCTGTCAGTAAGAGCAGTGAGGTGTCCTTGTCTTCATCCAGCAAAAAGAAGAGGCAGAAGAAGAAGAAGAAAAAGAAAGCTGAGGAAGCCCTCTCTTCACAAGCGTTAGAGACCCAGGTAGAGTGTGTGTGATGGTTTTTAGAGAGTGAAGCCTGGGGTTTGTCGGTGCATGCATGTTTTCTTCTTACTTTCATTCAGCGCCTGTTCACTATGAGTGATATTGGATGTGTGATGTGTGAGAGAGAGAGAGAGAGAGAGAGTGTGTGTGTGTGCATGTTTGCATGCGTATGTAGGTAGGACCACTTAAATTTTGAAATTCAACATATCTAAAAACTAATTACACCATTGGAAAGAACATAAAAAACTAAGTTCACATGCAAATTTTCATTGCATTATACCCAGTAGTTTTTAAGAAAACGGCGTCTAAAAATGTGCAAAAATGACGCGTTTTGACAGATTTAACAAATTGCTATTTTTAGACTGTCATAAAATTTTAAGATGAAGACTTACCACATTGTTCTTTGCTGTACTTGGTTCCACCAATACCTAGTTTATGCTGAATTTTTTCTGGCCTACTCAAGAACATGCTTAGAGAGAGACAGTGCCTTCAAAATAGCAAAATATTCAGTTTTGTCAAGTGTCGAATGGCCTGATTTCACAGTGATAACATGCTGACTTATAATGCTGATATCTCAGAAAGTTTTCAAGCTACAAAAACATTTCAGATATGTGCATGTTCAGAAAAGCATGTAGAATACAGTTTTTTGGAAGACTTTATGCTATCAGAAATGCAAATAACAATGAAAACAGTCACAAAGTATATGGTTTTTAGTAACAAATGAGCAAGTTTTTTACAATCATGATGATACTATGCTGTAAGATATCACCAGAGTAATTGTAAATGTGCATATTTGACATAACAGAAGTCCAGTCATTTCAGCATCCTTGATTTGCAGTTCCCTTTCTTTTTCACTCAGTTTTGCTTTAAGAAATGACACCTCCTCTGTCGTTGTTCTTAGTTCCTGTGTGATAATGTCCTCATTTTTTTCTTTGCTGCATGCTGGCTCTGGGTCTGAAGTAGGAGGTAGCTGTTTGACAGTTTTTTGCTTCTTCCTGCTGTCTCTGATGACCTCTGCACTTTCAAAAGGAAGTTCTACTCCCCCTGGTTTACTTCTGTTTTTACGCAGGCGAGCCTCATCTGCTCTGAGCCTCCCCAGTTTTAATTTGAGCTGTTGGGTTGGTGGCAAATCTCTGACCAGGTGTCATTTATGCAATGTTGCATCCTTTATCCTCAATATCCTAGCTAAGTGACATACTTCAGACACAAGACCAATAGGACAACTGAGTAAAGCCTCACAGTCCTCTACAGTTCCTTTCAAAAGATCTGCACGTGTAATTCCAAACTTCTGACAGGAGGGGCCAGGGAAGATGCATGAATCTTTCCTTTCTTGTAAAAAACATTCAGCACCACTGATCGTTTCACACTTGCTGAATTCCTTAACTATTGACACCACACGTGGAAAGGTACACTCTGGGAACAATTTGTGTAGAAAATGTTCCATTTCCCCCCAGGTTTTGTTTTCTTGATGCTTTAACATATTTAACTGCATCAAGAGTTTGTTGTTGGATGGAACCTTGGGTGCTGATGGTGGTCTTCTTCGTCCACTGTGTGCAACAGTCGCCCTTAAGGCTTTATACTGATCATCATCTGAAATACACAGGCATGAAATTTGAGACAGCTCTAATGCTTTAAAATACTTTTTTTTTTCATTTCATAGATGCTTTTGCATATATATCATTTATATGTGTGTGTGCATGAGTGTGTGATGAATGTGCACTGATACATGATCTACTAATTTCATTACTACTCCACTGTAATGGTTTCACTTAAATTGATGTAAGTTTTATGTAACAACATATCTTAAACTTATTTCATGTTTACTAATCATATAAGTTAATTATTCTTTAAATCATTTACACACACACACACACACACACACACACACACACACACTAACTAATCCATACTCAGGCAACCTCATGTATGCATGCTACATCAGTTCAACAGACACTAACTCTGTGCATACACTCTTAGTATATAAGATACATACTAATGCGCGCACGCACGCACACACACACACACACACACACACACAGACGCGTGAAATTGTCTTGGCGTTTGATGACCAGAACAGAAGTGGAAAGATACACGTGTTCCCATGCTGTCCGACGTCGGTCACAATATTAAACCATCAATCCGCTCTCACTAACTCAAAACCCTTGTACAACAAAAAAATTACTGAATAATCTGACACTTCATCTTCTAGATACAGCTGTCGATCGCGGTAAATTTTTGAATAAAAGATCATAATTGTGCTAAAAAAATAACGTGACTGACGAAGCGTTACTGTTCCCAGTTACACATCAACACTGCTGAAGCAAAGTTGTTAGGATTCATCCAAACCCACAAAAATATAAAAAAAATATGATTTACATTTATTTTCAAAATAAACATATTGAAAAAAAATTTGCTTACAAACCTGTAAGTTGGCGTGTTTTCCATTCTTCAAACGATGATGACGAGCAGACGGCTTCGATCGCCGCCATGGTCGAGCAGCGTTGCGGGATCCGAAATCGGTCACTCGTTTTTCTTCCAAAGCGCGTTCGAGACTCTTTCTTTATAGAAAAGCCATGAATTGCACTTGAAAGTGCATAGTTTAAACTTTCTTTTCTTGTAATTTGCTCGTGATTTGAAACACTGGTTCGTATGTTATAGGGTCGCAAACATCAGTCTCACACTTTCGCTGCGACTTTCAGATCTACTTTCTGTGAAAACCCCAACAAATTTCTAGCAAATCTAAACTTGAGAATCCTGGCTTGCCAGTGACATAGTTTCTAAATTTATACATGGCCAAACAATGCAGCGCGAAACGATCGAGTGACACACATGTTATTCTGCTCGCGCGGCAAGCACGGCGGAGTCTGTCACCGCAGTAAAAATCGACGCGACACCCTTTGTGTTTAAACGCCCGGCACATACCAGTTTGACTCGAATGATAAAAACAAATACCACAGGAAGATAGATGAAAGAATGAACTTTATTCCAGTATAAGATTGGTGTCATTTAATTAAGTTTGGTAGTGAAACGAGCGAGTTGAAAATGGTCAAATTATGGGTCTGGACTGCGCTGTTAACCACAGCCACAGTGGCCGCGGACCGACCTAGCGTATGCATGTGTGTGCAAGTGTGTTTGTGAGTTTTCTTTATCATTTGTGGGCTGCAGGTTCTATTTAGAACAGCAACATGAGTGGATTTTTTCAGATGTAAACAAGTGCGTGGTCTGGATGATTAAATGATTTAAAACTGTACATTCAGGAAATTAATGTGGCAATATTCACATTTCTTCTCCTCTGCTCCTCTGTGTGACTGGTGGAGTGAATGTCCATGCCTTGTTATGAACAATACTCATTCTGTCTTGAGGGGAAAATTGTGGATATTGCCAGAAATGCTATCTTACAGCGCAGCTTTCAGCCAGCACCCAGCTGTTTTCATCAGTGCTTTACTGAAGACTGACAAGCTCAGCACATGCTGTCTTGAACAGAACTTGTAGACGGGCGCAATAGCCGAGTGGTTAAAGCGTTGGACTGTCAATCTGAGGGTCCTGAGTTCGAATCACGGTGACGGCGCCTGGTGGGTAAAGGGTGGAGATTTTTACGATCTCCCAGGTGCAGACCTGCTAGTCCCTGAACCCCCTTCGTGTGTATATGCAAGCAGAAGATCAAATACGCACGTTAAAGATCCTGTAATCCATGTCAGCGTTCGGTGGGTTATGGAAACAAGAACATACCCAGCATGCACACCCCCGAAAACGGAGTATGGCTGCCTACATGGCGGGGTAAAAACGGTCATACACGTAAAAGCCCACTCGTGTGCATACGAGTGAACGCAGAAGAAGAAGAAGAACAGAACTTGTAAATTTATATGGTCATTTTCAACGCTATTGACCAGAGCAACAGCAATGCCAATGCAACAACAATATGGTCATTTTCAACGCTATTGACCAGAGCAACAGCAATGCCAATGCAACAACAACAGTGTTAAGAACTCAAGGAGACGATTTGTGGGATTTGTGGCAGGTGGAGGATGAAATTGAAGCCAGTGTACAGGAGGTGAATCGCATCCTGGGAGACGCTGGGCTGAATCCCTCAGACGCCAGGGACCATGGCAATGCCCAGTTCACTGTCAACATGAAGGCCTTGCTCAACATTGAGTACAAGTAAGATTTTATCACGACAATATTGATGACCACAATAAAACAGACAATAATGCTTTAATAGTTAATTTGCTATGGGAACACTAAACTCGTAAAGTATGATTACAGTAGCCCCGGATACTCTGAAAGGGTTTCTACAGACCATGACAAAGACTAATTTCAACACTTGCAGAATTGTGTCATGTACGTTTCCTATTAAATTCTGGTATCATGTTGATTTTTATCTGTAAAAATGACTGAGTATAATTTCAACACTTGCAGAATAAAATGTGTCATGTATGTTTTGTATTAAATTCTGGTGTCATGTAAATTGTATATATATATATACTAATATAGCACATGCCATATGCAGAAACTGGTCACCCCATCACAATTTACATTTTGCTGGGGTCGCCCTCTTTCTTTCTACTGAGATGCGACGCAAGAGGCCCTTTCTGTTTCAGTGCAAACAGCGTCCCCACCTTCTGAAAATTCTGTGCCATGAATTTCCTCGTTTCTATCACTGTCCTTGTGTCTGTTTTCTGTTTTTTTTGGTCATCTCTTTCTTTCAAGGGTTCTTCCTCCCTGATCTATTCACCTCTATATTGTTTTTGGATTCTGCATTTTTGTCTTTCTCCAGACATTTAGCGAGCACAGTTGTTGATGTTTTTTTGTTTTTTTTTATATAATTTTTTTAGGGAAGGGTTTGTGGAGAGTAGAGGTGTCCTGAATAAAACCTTGAGTTGCCCATTTGCATAATTTGTGCATGGAATATTCCCTTTATGTTTTTGCTGTACTTTGCATGGTTTTCAGATACCTGAATGCTGACAATGAACTGCGCAGGAAGTTTGGCTCTCGAGTGGTACAGGCTGAGCAGGGGTACGTGGGGTTTGAGTTTGTTCTTTTTGTTGTTGTTTAGTCACTAAACAGGCATATTTATCATGTTTTTAGGATTTTTTTTTTTAATGTGTACGTTGCTGAGTCTATGTGAGTGTATATTTGTGTTTATTGTGGGCATGTGTGCGTTTAGTAGGTATGTGTTCATGCATAATTGTGTACACACACACACATTTAATTTGCTTTTGTTTGAGAATCAGAAAAAATTGTCAGGAAATATCGTTTTAATTTTTAATCCTTACCACCACACCCACCACCAATACTGTGTCCCTGAAATGTTGTTTTTCAAATATCAGTTCAGGATTTTCACATAATCTGCTCCTGATTTTGGGGGTAGACATGTATGGCCATGTTGTGTGTTAACAGGCGGCCCAGACAGCGGAACAGGGTTCCTCAGAGGCAGAGCCGTCTGGTCCAACCAAAAGACAACTGGCCGCACTTCGGGAGGACAGGTCACCATAGTGATGTTGACTGACTGTCTGCCTGTCTGTCTGGGAAGGGGGGACAAAGAGGGGTGTGTGGGGGTGCGTGGGGGGGGGGGAGGAGGGCAGGGAGAGGGGTTCTGGGCAGGAGAGAGAAGGGGGAGGGGGGAAGGGGGGACAAAGAGGGGTGTGTGGGGGTGCGTGGGGGGGGGGGGGAGGAGGAGGGCAGGGAGAGGGGTTCTGGGCAGGAGAGAGAAGGGGGAGGGGGGACAAAGAGGGGGGTGTGGGGGTGCTGGGGGGGGGAGGAGGAGGAGGGCAGGGAGAGGGGTTCTGGGCAGGAGAGAGAAGGGGGAGGGGGAAGGGGTTGGTTGGTGGAGTGTAGGCGGTGGTGAGAGAAATGAGTGGGAAGATGAGTGTAGGCAGTTAACCTCTTGAGTGCCCCAGGATTACAAAATCATTAAATTGATGTAATTGATGTGAAATTGTCGTCATTGTATAGAGTGTTAATTTTCCTTTCAGAAAAGTAGAGGTTACAAAAGCTTTTCCTTCAGTAGTTTGCATGTTAGAATTTAGAAAATTATAACCCTCCATGATCAAACAGTTGTCACTGAGCATACACATACACTTAGAGCACATAAAGAACTTTTGGTAACAAAATTGTTGTCCCTGGTGGAATTCTGTAGAAATTGGCTTTGATAGGAAAACAAATACACTTGCAGACAGAGGGTATGTGATAAGAGCATGTGTGCGTTTAGTAGGTATGTTTCTGCATATGTGTAACACACACATTATTTGCTTTTGTTTGAGAATCAGAAAAAATTGTCAGGAAATATCGTTTTAATTTTTAATCCTTACCCCACCACCACCAATACTGTGTCCTGAAATGTTGTTTTTCAAATATCGGTTCAGGATTTCACATAATCTGCTCCTGATTTTGGGGGTAGACATGTATGGCCATGTTGTGTGTTAACAGGCGGCCCAGACAGCGGAACAGGGTTCCTCAGAGGCAGAGCCGTCTGGTCAACCAAAAGACAACTGGCCGCACTTCGGAGGACAGGTCACCATAGTGATGTTGACTGACTGTCTGCCTGTCTGTCTGGGAGGGCAAGACGGGGGGAGGCAGGAAGGGTGCAGGAAGAGAAGAGGGGAAGGGGACAAGAGGGGTTGGTGCGTGGGGGGGGAGGAGGAGGCAGGGCAGGGAGAGGGGTTTCTGGTAGAGAGAAGGTAGGGGAGGGTGGGTAAGGGTGAACAATGAGGGAAGATGTAGCAGTGTACTGCTGAGTCCTAGGATTACCTAAGATGTGAGTAATTGCGTATTGTTGGTGTAGGAATCGCAGAAAGTAGGGTGAAAGGTTTTTGAGTTGCATTTGAAGATTAACCCCATGATCAGCAGGAGTGAGCATTATTTAAATTGATGTGGAAAAGGTGAGTATCTTGAGCTTGATGGGTAAAAACCACGGCGTTATTTTAGGTGCTGGAGTGATGTTGTGAAGCCGCGCTTAGTGCTTCAGTGCTGGTGGAGTGGAGGGGCGGAGGACGAGCAGCTCTCATGACAGCAAGTCAGTTCGTCTGATGCTGTGCAGTCTCAACGAACATCGTGGAGTGGGGGGGCGGGGGTGAGGGTGGGTGGGTTAACCCCCTTTCAAGGGCATTATCTCGACGGATGATCCTCACTTCCCCATGCGTAGCCACGGCTAAGGTCATTTTCTTGCAGTCTTAGCAGACTTCAGGGTCCGGATTGGCCTCATCAGTCATCCCTGGACCCACAGCCACCGATCTTCCATCTGATTTCTTTTTTAAGTTATGGTCATCCTCGAATCCGAAGGACGAACATGGCAGTTCCTAGTCACGACTCTGCACGCAGGCGGCTGTGGGGTGATGGTCGTCCGCTGTAGACTGGGGCAGATGCGGCGCCCGTATCCTCCCACAGTGTTAGAGCAGCCCTTTTTAGGGACAGCACTGCTCTCCCCATGTGGAGGGGGGTTGGGGGGGCGGGTAGGGGTGGTTGTGGGTATAAGGGGGTGGATGTAGGTGTGTTTGTGTGTGTGTGTGTGTGTGTGTGATATGTATTGGTGTGTGTGTGCATGTGTGGGTTTGTGTGCATGTTTGTACACGTGTGTGTGTGTGTGTGTGTGTGTGGGTGTGTGTATGTGTGCATATTAGTGTGCGCGTGAGAGTGTTTGAGAGAGAGAGTGACTGAGTGAGTGTGTGTGTGTTTGCAGAATCTGATGCAAGATCACCCATACCACATTGACTCCTTGATACAGCTGAGTGAAGTGTTCCACATCAACGAAGATCCACAGACAGCAGTGGACTTGATCGGTGTGTGTGTTAGTGTGTGTGTGTTAGTGTGTGTGTGTGTTGTGTGTGTGTGTGTTAGTTTTAGTGTGTGTGTGTGTGTGTGTGTGTGTGTTTTAGTGTGTGTTAGTTTTAGTGTGTGTGTGTGTGTGTGTGTGTGTGTGTGTGTGTGTTAGTTTTAGTGTGTGTGCGTGTGTGTGTGTGTGTGTGTTAGTTTTAGTGTGTGTGTGTGTGTTAGTTTTAGTGTGTGTGTGTGTGTGTGTGTGTGTGTGTGTGTTAGTTTTAGTGTGTGTGCGTGTGTGTGTGTGTGTGTATGTGAGTGAGAGAGAGATCTGTGTATATGTGTGTGTGTGTGTGTGTGTGTGTGTGTGTGAGATCTGTGTGTGTGTGTGTGTGTTTTGTGTGTGTGTGTGTTAGTTTTAGTGTGTGTGTGTGTGTGTGTGTGTGTGTGTTTTAGTGTGTGTGCGTGTGTGTTAGTGTGTGTGTGTGTGTTAGTGTGTGTGTTAGTGTGTGTGTGTGTGTGTGTGTGTTGTGTGTCTGTATATGTCCTTGTGTGTCCATGTTTCTGTGTGTCTCTCCATTAATGTGACAAAGGAGCCTGAGTCATTAGCCAGGGTGTGCAGACTCTCTTTGATCTGATTTTTGCGGGGGTTCCCCACAGTTATTTTTAGCGAGAACCGTGTGCGCATGGGTGTAATTCTGAAACCAGACATACCTTGTAAACTTGCAAAAATAGTCACCGAAAATGTTCAAAATCCTTTCATCAAAACAGCGACTTCCACGATGAAATTTTAGCCTTTCAGTGACAGGGGAAAAAAAAAGGAAAATGGAGATGCGCATGTGGTTCTTGTTAAACATAACCGGGGAGTCCCGATGAAAATCCGACGAAAGTGGGTCAGCACACCCTCCCCAATGTCAATGCAGCATGCAGGTGAAATGTGTGACAGTACAGGTGACATGCAGATGTGACAGTACAGGTGACACACAGGTGTGACAGTACAGGTGACAGGTGTGACAGTACAGGTGACATACAGGTGTGACAGTACAGATGTGACAGTACAGGTGACATACAGGTGTGACAGTACAGGTGACAGGTGTGACAGTACAGATGACAGGTGTGACAGTACAGATGACATACAGATGTGACAGTACAGGTGTGACAGTACAGATGGCAGGTGTGACAGTGCAGATGACATACAGATGTGACAGTACAGGTGACATACAGGTGTGACAGCACAGGTGACAGGTTTGACAGTACAGATGATATACAGATGTGACAGTACAGGTGACAGGACAGATGACATACAGATGTGACAGTACAGGTGTGACAGTACAGATGACAGGTGTGACAGTACAGGTGGCACGTGTGACAGTACAGGTGACATACAGATGTGACAGTACAGGTGATATACAGGTGTGACAGTACAGATGACAGGTGTGACAGTACAGGTGGCACGTGTGACAGTACAGGTGACATACAGATGTGACAGTACAGGTGACATACAGGTGTGACAGTACAGGTGACATACAGCTGTGACAGTACAGATGTGACAGTACAGGTGTGACAGTACAGGTGACAGGTGTGACAGTACAGGTGACAGGTGTGACAGTACAGGTGTGACAGTACAGGTGACATACAGGTGTGACAGTACAGGTGACATACAGGTGTTTCAGAACGGGTGACATACAGGTGTGACAGTACAGGTGACATACAGGTGTGACAGTACAGGTGACATACAGGTGTGACAGTACAGGTGACATACAGGTGTGACAGTACAGGTGATATACAGGTGTGACAGTACAGGTGACATACAGGTGTGACAGTACAGGTGCCATACAGGTGTGACAGTACAGGTGACATACAGCTGTGACTGATGGACGGGAGATGCAATGTTTCAGAGCGGGCACTGTACGTCATGGAGGGGGCGTCCCACCCACGCTTCAACATGGCTGCCGGCAACTGCCGCCTGGACTTCCGGCGACAGGAGAACAGGTAAAGGGAGCGCACTCCTGTCGCACATCTTCCCTTCCCCCCTCGCCTTGGTTGCCTCCCCTCCACCCCTCCCCCTCTTCCCCGTCCAGTTTCTCTGGCTTAGTGGTCAGTGGATTTGTAAGTTTTGTCTTTGATCACTGTCCGTCAGAGCTGTGGTGGTGCTGTTATTATTGTTGTTGTTGGTAGTAGCAGTACTACTGCCACTGCTATGACTACTAGTACTCAAGACAACAGATGCCTCCTCCGCTGTTCTGGTGGTCATCGTTGCACATGACTATCATACATACATACTACTACTACTACTACTGTTACTATGACTACTCATCCATCATCATCATCATCATTATTATTAGTGTTGTTATTATAATCTTCCTATTGTGTCTGTCTTTACAACTGTGTTGTGTGTGTGTGTTGTGTGTGTGGGTGCATGCGTACATGTTTTGTGTGTGTGTATGCATGCATGTGTGTGTGTGAGTATGTGCCTGTGTGTGTACGTGTGCACAGAGCCATGTTCCTGGCGTTGTTCAAACACCTGGTGGCGGTCAGTCAGAGGGGGTGTCACCGCACGGCCCTGGAGCTCTGCAAACTTCTCCTCAGGTCAGTGCTTCCTTTGCCTCAGGGATGGTTAACTCACTCGGGACGACAAGTTTTCTCCCTTGCTTTTCCCCACAGACGGCCCATTTGTAAGGGTTTGGACAAAAATTACAAAAAATACAAAATACTGTGTAAGAAAATGAAACTTTCAGAACTGGTTTATTGCGTGTTGAGCTATTACATATAAAAAAAATCAAATTTCTCATCTTATTTTTACAGTTTTGCCATATGTAGAAAATACTGTCAATTTTTCACCCTGAATCACCATATCCATGCTCGTTTTCTGCATTAAATTCGCTTTCTTCTTCGTCATCATCCACCTCTTCAATGTCCGACCCTTCAGTTTGTAGCATTTCAAGTACTTCGGCAACCCTAAAATGTTGCCGTCACTGCCTTGTTCGCTTCACAACATTCTGAGAAGAGCCCACTTTGCTAACAGGCTGGCACGCAAGCAGACGACCGGTCAGTGACTTTGTCAGCGTGTGTGTGAGACGGGTCACACATCCCAGGCTGACCAATCATACCATTCGATTGTGGAGTGACCCAGAATAGCACACTCTGCTTGGCTAATCACAAAATCACGTGTACAGCGCATGATGGAATTTTACTTTCGGAGAATGCTATTCCATTCCTTCGTCCGAATCTGAATCCGTTTTGTGTAGGAATGCGTGAGCATTCCTTCGTCTGGAAAGAGTTAACTCTCTCCATACGAACAGCGAAAGAGACGACATTAACAGCGTTTCACCCCAATTACCATCATCAAAGTATTGCAAGCAGAAGGCTCTTATACTGAAGAGGTGAATGTTGACAAAGAATACCACAATTCTGATGACGGAAGCTAAAGGTTGTGTGTGTGTGTGTGTGTGTGTGTGTGTAGCCTTGACCCTGAATGTTACCTCATGTGTGTGTGTGTGTGTATAGACGTGCAGCCTTGACCCTGACTGTTAACCTGTGTGTGTGTGTGTATGTGGATAACCTTGACGATGACCCCCATGTGTGTGCAGCCTTGACCCTGACGGTGACCCCATGTGTGTGCTGCTGATGATCGATTTCTACGCTCTGCGCTGTCAGCAGTACGCCTTCCTGCTCCGCCTCTTTGAAGAGTGGGAGGTGAGCAGTGCCCTTTACATGTAGTCATTCACATGAGACGGTTAAGACCCAGGTCTCGTGTGCAGCACGCACCTCGCGCACTGGAAAAGAACCCACGGCAACAGGGATGTGGCAAAATTCGGCGGAAGGAATCCACTCTGATAGGTACTCAAATATATAAGCATGCACTCAAGGCCTGGCTAAGCGCATGGGGTTATGCTGCTGGTCAGGCATCTGCCTGGCAGATGTGGTGTGGTGTATATATATATCTATGGATTTGTCCGAATGCAGTGACGCCTCCTTGAGAAACTGAAAGTGAACTGTGTGCGTGAGTGTGTTGTGTTGAATTGTATTGTTGTGTATTGTATTGCATTATGTATTGTTGTATGTTTTATTGTTGTGTGTTGTATTATATTGTTGTGTATTGTATTGTGTATTGTTGTATATTTTATTGTTGTGTGTTATATTGTTGTATATTGTATTGTTGTGTATTGTATTGTGTATTGTATTTTTTATTGTTGTGTGTTATATTGTTGTATATTGTTGTGTATTGTATTGTCTATTGTATATTGTGTATTGTGTTGTATTGTGTATTATTGTATATTTTATTGGTGTGTGTTGTTGTATATTGTTGTGTATTGTATTGTGTATTGTATATTGTTGTGTATTGTGTTGTATTGTGTATTAATGTATATTTTTTTGGTGTGCATTGTATTGTGTATTATTGTACTGTATTGTGTATTGTTGTATATTCTATTGTTGTGTATTGTATTGCTGTGCATTGTTTTGTATTGTGTATTATTGTATATTGTATTGTTGTGTATTGTATTGCATTGCTCTTTTGTCATAACAGACTCCTCTCTTTGAAAACTGGGCCGCTTTCCCCAGGGGAAAGTGCGTGGCTACAGTTCAAATCCACTCTTTTTTTTCTTCCTTTATTGTCTACCTCCGGTGTATTTGTTTTGTTTTCCTAGTATTAAAGTAGATTCTTTCTACAGAATTCTTTACCAGGGGCAATCCTTATACACCTGTGGGTTCTGTTTCGTGTGCTGCTCATGGGAGAAAATCCTGGCAAGTGCGGAAGCATACCTTTTTTACCTGTGCTAGCTGAATCGGTAGCGTAAGCATCACTGACTTGAAGTTGTTTGCCTTGTGTAATGGAGAGAGTTACCACCCTTTACTATTTGTTAATCATATCGTTTCCTGGCCCCTCATTTGTATAATTTCCAGTGGATAAACTACCGAGGCAACCATGTATTTGTTCTGTATTGTCCATGTGTTCTGTGTGGCTTATTCAGGATTAAAGAGGCTATGCCTGTCTTGAATAAAAGCTAATTTGTGTTTGCACATTTCTTCTGTCTTTGCTGCTGTGTGCACATGTCAGATGATTGGTATAAGGACAGGCCCGGTGCTTCCTTTTTAGAGGAAGTGTATGGGTTTGTTCTAAGGTACCTTTCATTTACTTGTGTGCTATCGGAATCGGTAGTGTAAGCATCACTGACTTGAAGTTGTGTACCTTGTGTAATGGAGAGAGTTATCACCCTTTACTATTTGTTAATCATACCTTTTTTTTTTTATGATGTAATGAAAGCATAGCTGTCTTTATGAAGTGGTGGTTACCATTCACTGTGATGTCCAGTGATGGCGTGTTGCTGTGCTGTGTGCAGTCGTTCCGGAACCTGTCTCAGCTGCCCAACTTCGCCTTCTCCGTTCCTCTGGCGCTGTTCCACCTAGGGAAAGACAACCCTGCACAGGCCAGCCGTGCCGACCGCATGGTGGGTGGCTGACCTCCCTTGTCGCTTTGTGTCGTGTCTGGCTCTTCATGTTTATCTATTTTTATTTTATTTTTTGCTGTCCCATCAGCGCTGTTTCAGTGGCGTTGCTCCCACGACGCTCATTTTGAGTCCCCCCCATACACAGCCATATATGGATTTGTCTGTCGCTGTCCCAGAATCAGCGGTAAACAGGGATCAGGTGCAATGGCCGAGTGGTTAAAGTGTTGGGCTTTCAATCTGAGGGTCCTGGGTTCGAATCTCGGTGACGGCGCCTGGTGGGTAAAGGGTGGGGATTTTTCTGGTCTCCCTGGTCAACATATGTGCAGACTTGCTAGTGCCTGAACCCCCTGAAACACACAGTGGTGTACAGAAGTTTGCCTTCAGGCTTCTCCTAAGGAAAAATTATTTTAAGAAAAAGCAATTTTTTTTAAGAATGACCACTTGCCTCTGGAGTGCTGTTTTGTTTTTGGGTTTTTGCTTTTTTTAAGGTGACGGGAGTAAGTCAGATTGAGGATGTCAGTATCTTATTGCATCGTATTATTTCACTACTTGCCTATCAAACATTCCTTGCTAAGCACATGTTACTGACAGGAGCTCAGTTAATCTGAATGACTAGCGTCCAGACCACCACTCAAGGTCGAGCGGAGAGGGAGAAAATAATGACGAGCGTGGGATTTTGATTCTGCACAGTCAGATTGCCTGGCTTCCCTAGGGGGACTGCTACCACCAGGCCAACACTCTGTGGTCTCTCTGTACGTACCCAGAAACAGAGAACCTATACCAACAAAGAAATGATGATGATGTGTGGGCAACAAAGAAACGATGATGATGATGTGAGGGCAACAAAGAAACGATGATGATGATGTGTGGGCAACAAAGAAATGATGATGTGTGGGCAACAAAGAAATGATGTGTGAGCAACAAAGAAATGATGATGATGTGTGGGCAACAAAGAAATGATGATGTGTGGGCAACAAAGAAACAATGATGATGATGTGTGAGCAACAAAGAAATGATGATGATGATGTGTGGGCAACAAAGAAATGATGATGATGTGAGGGCAACAAAGAAACGATGATGTGTGGGCAACAAAGAAACAACAAAGAAACGATGATGTGTGGGCAACAAAGAAATGATGATGATGTGAGGGCAACAAAGAAATGATGATGTGTGGGCAACAAAGAAATGATGATGATGATGTGTGGGCAACAAAGAAACGATGATGATGTGTGGGCAACAAAGAAACGATGATGTGTGGGTAACAAAGAAATGATGATGTGAGGGCAACAAAGAAATGGTGATGATGATGTGAGGGCAACAAAGAAACGATGTGTGGGCAACAAAGAAATGATGATGATGATGTGTGGGCAACAAAGAAATGATGATGATGTGTGGGTAACAAAGAAATGATGACGTGAGGGCAACAAAGAAATGGTGATGATGTGAGGACAACAAAGAAATGGTGATGATGTGTGGGCAACAAAGAAATGGTGATGATGTGTGGGCAACAAAGAAATGATGATGATGTGTGGGCAACAAAGAAATGGTGATGATGTGTGGGCAACAAAGAAATGATGATGTGTGAGTAACAAAGAAATGATGATGTGAAATGATGATGTGTGAGTAACAAAGAAATGATGATGTGTGAGCAACAAAGAAATGATGATGTGTGAGCAACAAAGAAATGATGATGCGGTGTGGTCAACAAAGAAATGGTGATGATGTGTGGGCAACAAAGAAATGGTGATGATGTGTGGGCAACAAAGAAATGATGTGTGAGCAACAAAGAAATGGTGATGATGTGTGGGCAACAAAGAAATGGTCATGATGTGTGGGCAACAAAGAAATGATGATGTGTGAGCAACAAAGAAATGGTGATGATGTGTGGGCAACAAAGAAATGATGATGATGTGTGGGCAACAAAGAAATGATGATGTGTGAGCAACAAAGAAATGATGATGATGTGTGGGCAACAAAGAAATGATGATGCTGTGTGGACAACAAAGAAATGATGATGATGATGTGTGGGCAACAAAGAAATGATGATGTGTGAGCAACAAAGAAATGATGATGATGTGTGGGCAACAAAGAAATGATGATGTGTGGGCAACAAAGAAATGATGATGCTGTGTGGACAACAAAGAAATGATGATGATGATGTGTGGACAACAAAGAAATGATAATGATGTGTGGGCAACAAAGAAATGATGATGATGTGTGGACAACAAAGAAATGATGATGATGTGTGGGCAACAAAGAAATGATTTGTGAGCAACAAAGAAATGATGATGTGTGGGCAACAAAGAAATGATGATGCTGTGTGGACAACAAAGAAATGATGATGTGTGGGCAACAAAGAAATGATGATGTGTGAGTAACAAAGAAATGATTTGTGAGCAACAAAAAAATGATGATGTGTGGACAACAAAGAAATGATGATGATGTGTGGGCAACAAAGAAACGATGATGTGTGGGTAACAAAGAAATGATGATGTGAGGGCAACAAAGAAACGATGATGATGTGTGGGCAACAAAGAAACGATGATGTGTGGGTAACAAAGAAATGATGATGTGTGGGCAACAAAGAAATGATGATGATGATGTGTGGGCAACAAAGAAATGATGATGTGTGGGCAACAAAGAAATGATGTGTGAGCAACAAAGAAATGGTGATGATGTGTGGGCAACAAAGAAATGGTCATGATGTGTGGGCAACAAAGAAATGATGTGTGGGCAACAAAGAAATGATGATGATGTGTGGGCAACAAAGAAATGATGATGTGTGGGCAACAAAGAAATGATGATGATGTGTGGACAACAAAGAAATGATGATGATGTGTGGGCAACAAAGAAATGATGATGATGATGTGTGGGCAACAAAGAAATGATGATGCTGTGTGGACAACAAAGAAATGATGATGTGTGGGCAACAAAGAAATGATGATGATGATGTGTGGGCAACAAAGAAATGATAATGATGTGTGGGCAACAAAGAAATGGTGATGATGTGTGGGCAACAAAGAAATGATAATGATGTGTGGGCAACAAAGAAATGATGATGATGATGTGTGGACAACAAAGAAATGATGATGATGTGTGGGCAACAAAGAAATGATGATGATGTGTGGGCAACAAAGAAATGATGATGATGTGTGGGCAACAAAGAAATGATGATGTGTGGGCAACAAAGAAATGATGATGTGTGGACAACAAAGAAATGATGATGTGTGGACAACAAAGAAATGATGATGATGTGTGGGCAACAAAGAAATGATGATGATGTGTGGGCAACAAAGAAATGATGATGATGTGTGAGCAACAAAGAAATGATGATGTGTGGGCAACAAAGAAATGATGATGTGTGGGCAACAAAGAAATGATGATGTGTGGACAACAAAGAAATGATGATGATGTGTGAGCAACAAAGAAATGATGATGATGATGTGTGGACAACAAAGAAATGATGATGATGTGTGAGCAACAAAGAAATGATGCTGTGTGGACAACAAAGAAACGATACTGCTGTGTGGGTAACAAAGAAATGGTGATGCTGTGTGGGTAACAAAGAAACACAAGGTGATGCTGTGTGGGCAGCTGGAGGAGTCGTTGCTGATGTTCCCAGGACTGCTGATGACCCTGCTGGACAAGTGTGGGGTCAGCCCTGACCAGCAGGTGTCCCGCCACGCCTTCTTCGGGCCCGCCGCTCAGGCCAGGTATGGTTGTCTTCGGCATCCACCCCTTCTGTGTGCACGTCAGAGCCAGAATAACTTTGTGAATTAAGTGTGGTGAGGTCTGTGTTACATATAGATTACAAGCTTGACGGTAAAAGTTGACATACTTGCATGTAACATAAACACCTACGACGGTCATAGCAAACCCAGTCCAGTGGAAACAACATATTTCCACACGCTCAGCTGTGCGCACACATCCACACGCACATTTTGGCATCTACACTTGCACAACATGTTAAACTAATAATGATGGTGAAGCCTTAAAAATACTGAGCGATAAACATACAATGAAGAGTTAAGCAAATAAGGCTAAAAGATATCAGATTGCAATAGATTGAAACATCTGAACTTGTTTGCTACAACAGCTCCCTGTCGTGAAGTGCCTGTGTAGGGTTTGTATGTGTGTGTGTTTGGTGTGTGTGTGTGGTGTATGTGTGTGTGTGGTGTGGTGTGTGTGTGTGTGTGTGTGTGTGTGTGTGTGGAGACCTGAGAGGTGAGACGCTATATACAGCCATCCTTCCTGTCTGTCAGCCAGATGCTGGCGATGTGTGTGTGTGTGTGTGGTATGTGTATATGTATGTGTTTGTGTTTGTTTGTGTGTCTGTGTATGTCTGTGTGTCTGTGTATGTCTGTGTGTCTGTATGTGTGTGTGTGTGTGTGTGTGTTGCGTTGTGTGTCTGTATCACTGTATGTGTGTGTTTGTGTGTGTGTGTTGTGTGTTTGTGTGGTTGCATGGGTGTGGGTATGCGCGTGTGTGTGCGTGTGTGTGTGTGTTGTGTTGTGTGTCTGTATCAGTGTATGTATGTTTATGTGTGTGTGTGTGTTGTGTGTTCGTGTGGTTGCATGGATGTGGGTATGTGTGTGTGTGTGTGTTGTGTGTTCATGTGGTTGCATGGATGTGGGTATGTGTGTGTGTTGTGTGTTCGTGTGGTTGCATGGATGTGGGTGTGTGGTGTGTGTGTGTGTTGTGTGTTTGTGTGGTTGCATGGATGTGTATGTGTGTGATGTGTGTGTGTGTGTGTGCCTACATGTATGCATGACCCGAGAGAAGAGACACTGCATACATGCCCCCTTCCTGTCTTGCAGCCAGACACCGGCACTGCAGCAGCTGGTGGCACTGTACGTGGGTCGCACCCACACCCTGTGGAAGGAGGGGGCGGTGATGGGGTGGGTGGAGAGGGTGGTCAGGGACACCCTGCGGCTGGTGGACGCCAAGGATCCCAGGGTCGATTCCTTCGCTGAGAAGTAGGTCTCTTTTGGGGAGGAGGAGGGTGCGTTTTATTTGGTGCATTACTCCTTCACACATACTGGTTGGTTGTAAGGTGTTGATTGTTGTCTATTGTCGGTTGTAGGTTTCTTTGGAGGAGGGTGTATTTTGTTTATCATTTTTTTGACATATACTGGTGATTGTAATAATAATAATAATAATGGATACTTATATAGCACACTATCCAGAAATCTGCTCTAGGTGCTTTACAAAAACGCTTTGTTAACATAAAACATTACATCTATGTTACATACACACACCAAAATGTGACTACACACACACACACACACACACACACACACACACACACACTGCATACATACCTTTTAACAATACATGTGTATCTAACAGCTACCCTAACACATACGCACACATAGGCAGGCACAAACTTACATAAACTCACGCTTCATTTGTAGAGTAAATGAAGGTGGTTGTGTGCAGGATGTAGGTCACAGGTTCCTCGAGGAGGTTGAATTTTGCTTAACGCTCCTTCAGACATACTGGTGATTGCAGACAGATTACAGGTTGTAGAGCGTAGGTTGTAGGACGAGATGTGTGTTGGTTACAGGAGAAAGTGACGAGAGGTGTGTTGGTTACAGGAGAAAGTGACGAGAGGTGTGTTGGTTACAGGAGAAAGTGATGAGATGTGTGTTGGTTACAGGAGAAAGTGACGAGAGGTGTGTTGGTTACAGGAGGAAGTGACGAGAGGCATGTTTGAGACTGTAGGTTCTCTGATTCTGAATATGTGCAGAAGTGATTTCACTCAATTCAGAATCACAAGTTATACTTAATTGTCTAGTTTCACAAGTCTCAAGTTTTCTTATTGTTCTGCTGTGAAACCATTAAGATACACAAGTAAGTTCAACTTTTATTCCGAGCAGTGAAATTTCTTCAGGATGCCTGTTTATATAGCACGATGTGTGTTTGTAGCAAGATGCATGTTTGTTTGAATCCTGTAGAGTTGAGATTCACGATCTATTGGCTGACGGCCTTTAGGTCAAGTTCAGTTTTTGGGTCTTGGCTGTTTGTTTGCGAAAGCATCATGATTTATACTGATGGGTGCAAGGGAACGGTGGTAACATTGAGCTTGGAAATGAGGGAGGAGAAGTGAGGTGGGACGAAACGTGTGCAGGAGGAAGACGCGGTACCAGGGAACACCCCGCAACATCTACCGTCACCTCATCGTCAGCAACATCAAGGACGCCACTGCCGCCCTGCCCCCGGTTAGACCTCCCTTTCTTTCTTCTATCAGTTTATTTTGTTTTTATTAACATCAGCTATCAGACCTCCCTTTCTCTCTTTTTTCAGTTTATTTGATTTTTATTAACATCAGCTAACAGTTGGGCCAGCAGCAAAGTGAGAGCTGTATTGTCAGTGTTTTCTTCATTGCAGTGGTAATTCATTCACAGCTTAGTCTCTTGGGAAGGACCGTGGTTCTCAAACTTCGAGGCAAGATGGCGCTGGTTCTTAGTGCTGCAGTGTTAGGGGCTGGTCGGCCTTGAAGACACTGTCCACCATGATCACAGGCCGAAAACTCCCACCTCTGACAGAGATCGAACCTGGGTCCTGCCAGTCATCAGTCGGTGATGCTAACCGCACTGCCATAGCGGCTGGTAGACCTGGCTTTCTGTTGCTTCAGTATCAACGCTGTCCTGTTTGATTTCTGTTTGTCTTTCTGTGACGGCTCTTCGGAGGATGGCTGAAAACGTCCTGACGCATGTCTTTCCCTTCTTCGTTGTGTGGCCTGTGGTGATGAAACTTCTAACCCACTTCCGGGAGGTTATCGGCCGTAGCTACTTTCGTTTTCTCCGCATAGGCGGATAGTAGTTTGCACAGGACAGGAATCGGACTCCCTGCTGGAGTTTGCACTGGTGGGTCACGGGAAGTATGTTAGATAAACGTAATTTTAGGAAAAAAATTTCCTCTTATTCATATCTTAGGACATGGGTCTTATGGCATGGATGTTTTGGAATGGATGTTTGGACATGGGTGTTATGACTTGGGTCTTTGCACATGGATGATGTGACATGGGTGTTATGACTTGGGTCTTTGCACATGGATGATGTGACATGGATGATGTGACATGGGTGTTATGACTTGGGTCTTTGCACATGGATGATGTGACATGGGTGTTATGACTTGGGTCTTTGCACATGGATGATGTGACATGGATGATGTGACATGGGTGTTATGACTTGGGTCTTTGCACATGGATGATGTGACATGGGTGTTATGGACGTTTGCACATGGATGTTTGCACACAGATTTTATGGATGTTATGACATGGGTGTCATGGATGTTATACCATGGGCATTATGTGTGTTTTCACATGGATATTTTGCTTGTTATGACATGGGTGTGATGGATGTTTTCACATGGGTGTGATGGATGTTTTCACATGGGTGTGACGGATGTTTTCACTTGGGTGTGACGGATGTTTTCACATGGGTGTTACAGATGTTTTCACGTGGGTGTGATGGTTGTTTTCACATGGGTGTGATGGATATTTTCACTTGGCTGTTTTCACATGGGTGTGATGGATGTTTTCACTTGGGTGTGACAGATGTTTTCACATGGGTGTTACAGATGTTTTCACGTGGGTGTGATGGCTGTTTTCACTTGGCTGTTTTCACATGGGTGTGATGGCTGTTTTCACATGGGTGTGATGGCTGTTTTCACATGGGTGTGATGGATATTTTCACTTGGATGTTTTCACATGGGTGTGATGGATGTTTTCACATGGGTGTGATGGATATTTTCACTTGGATGATTTTACATGGGTGTTATGTGTCATGGGTGTGTCCACAGAGGTGACGTGACACAGCTGACATGTACTGACTGTTGTTGTTCTCCTGCAGGAGCTGACAAACACACCAGTGCTGACCTATGACCCCCTTCCTCCTCTGGATGCCATCGTCTCCTACAGCCGTCCTGAAAGGTGATCCGCCCTGTGTGTGGGGGTGTGGGTGATCCTCCGTGTGTGGGTGTGGGTGTGTGGGTGATCCTGTGTGTGTGGGTGTGTGGGTGATCGTCCGTGTGTATGTGTGTGTGGGTAATCTTCCCTGTGTGGGTGTGTTGGTGATCGTCCGTGTGTGTGTGTGTGGGTGTGGGTGATCCTCCGTGTGTGTGTGTGTGGGGGTGATCCTCCGTGTGTGTGTGTGTGTGGGTGATCCTCCCTGTGTGTGTGGGTGTGGGTGATCCTCTGTGTGTGGGTGTGGGTGTGGGTGATCCTCTGTGTGTGGGGGGGTCTGTGTGTGTGGGTGTGGGTCTGTGTGTGTTTGATTGTGTGGGTGTGGGTGTTTATGTGTGTGTGTGTTCGGTTGTGTATGTGCGAGGTGTGTGTGTTGACACGTGATGACTGACTGTGTACAGGTGTGTGAGTGTTGACACGTGATGACTGACTGTGTACATGTGTGAGTGTTGGCACGTGATGACTGACTGTGTACATGTGTGTGAGTGTTGGCACGTGATGACTGACTGTGCGAGGTGTGTGAGTGTTGGCACGTGATGACTGACTGTGCGAGGTGTGTGAGTGTTGGCACGTGATGACTGACTGTGTACATGTGTGTGAGTGTTGGCACGTGATGACTGACTGTGTACATGTGTGTGAGTGTTGGCACGTGATGACTGACTGTGTACATGTGTGTGAGTGTTGGCATGTGATGACTGACTGTGCGAGGTGTGTGAGTGTTGGCACGTGATGACTGACTGTGTACATGTGTGTGAGTGTTGGCACGTGATGACTGACTGTGTACATGTGTGTGAGTGTTGGCACGTGATGACTGACTGTGCGAGGTGTGTGAGTGTTGGCATGTGATGACTGACTGTGTACATGTGTGTGAGTGTTGGCACGTGATGACTGACTGTGTACATGTGTGTGAGTGTTGGCACGTGATGACTGACTGAGCGAGGTGTGTGAGTGTTGGCACGTGATGACTGACTGTGTACATGTGTGTGAGTGTTGGCATGTGATGACTGACTGTGTACATGTGTGTGAGTGTTGGCATGTGATGACTGACTGTACATGTGTGTGAGTGTTGGCATGTGATGACTGACTGTGCGAGGTGTGTGAGTGTTGGCACGTGATGACTGACTGTGTACATGTGTGTGAGTGTTGGCATGTGATGACTGACTGTGTACATGTGTGTGAGTGTTGGCACGTGATGACTGACTGTGTACATGTGTGTGAGTGTTGGCACGTGATGACTGACTGTGCGAGGTGTGTGAGTGTTGGCACGTGATGACTGTGCGAGGTGTGTGAGTGTTGGCACGTGATGACTGACTGTGTACATGTGTGTGAGTGTTGGCATGTGATGACTGACTGTGCGAGGTGTGTGAGTGTTGGCACGTGATGACTGACTGTGTACATGTGTGTGAGTGTTGGCACGTGATGACTGACTGTGTACATGTGTGTGAGTGTTGGCACGTGATGACTGACTGTGCGAGGTGTGTGAGTGTTGGCATGTGATGACTGACTGTGTACATGTGTGTGAGTGTTGGCACGTGATGACTGACTGTGTACATGTGTGTGAGTGTTGGCACGTGATGACTGACTGAGCGAGGTGTGTGAGTGTTGGCACGTGATGACTGACTGTGTACATGTGTGTGAGTGTTGGCATGTGATGACTGACTGTGTACATGTGTGTGAGTGTTGGCATGTGATGACTGACTGTACATGTGTGTGAGTGTTGGCATGTGATGACTGACTGTGCGAGGTGTGTGAGTATTGGCACGTGATGACTGACTGTGTACATGTGTGTGAGTGTTGGCACGTGATGACTGACTGTGTACATGTGTGTGAGTGTTGGCATGTGATGACTGACTGTGTACATGTGTGTGAGTGTTGGCATGTGATGACTGACTGTGTACATGTGTGTGAGTGTTGGCATGTGATGACTGACTGTGTACATGTGTGTGAGTGTTGGCACGTGATGACTGACTGTGTGAGGTGTGTGAGTATTGGCACGTGATGACTGACTGTGTACATGTGTGTGAGTGTTGGCACATGATGACTGACTGTGTACATGTGTGTGAGTGTTGGCATGTGATGACTGACTGTGCGAGGTGTGTGAGTGTTGGCATGTGATGACTGACTGTGTACATGTGTGTGAGTGTTGGCACGTGATGACTGACTGTGTGAGGTGTGTGAGTATTGGCACGGGATGACTGACTGTGTACATGTGTGTGAGTGTTGGCACGTGATGACTGACTGTGTACATGTGTGTGAGTGTTGGCACGTGATGACTGACTGTGTACATGTGTGTGAGTGTTGGCACGTGATGACTGACTGTGTACATGTGTGTGAGTGTTGGCATGTGATGACTGACTGTGTACATGTGTGTGAGTGTTGGCATGTGATGACTGACTGTACATGTGTGTGAGTGTTGGCATGTGATGACTGACTGTGCGAGGTGTGTGAGTATTGGCACGTGATGACTGTGCGAGGTGTGTGAGTGTTGGCACGTGATGACTGACTGTGTACATGTGTGTGAGTGTTGGCATGTGATGACTGACTGTGCGAGGTGTGTGAGTGTTGGCACGTGATGACTGACTGTGTACATGTGTGTGAGTGTTGGCACGTGATGACTGACTGTGTACATGTGTGTGAGTGTTGGCACGTGATGACTGACTGTGCGAGGTGTGTGAGTGTTGGCATGTGATGACTGACTGTGTACATGTGTGTGAGTGTTGGCACGTGATGACTGACTGTGTACATGTGTGTGAGTGTTGGCACGTGATGACTGACTGAGCGAGGTGTGTGAGTGTTGGCACGTGATGACTGACTGTGTACATGTGTGTGAGTGTTGGCATGTGATGACTGACTGTGTACATGTGTGTGAGTGTTGGCATGTGATGACTGACTGTACATGTGTGTGAGTGTTGGCATGTGATGACTGACTGTGCGAGGTGTGTGAGTATTGGCACGTGATGACTGACTGTGTACATGTGTGTGAGTGTTGGCACGTGATGACTGACTGTGTACATGTGTGTGAGTGTTGGCATGTGATGACTGACTGTGTACATGTGTGTGAGTGTTGGCATGTGATGACTGACTGTGTACATGTGTGTGAGTGTTGGCATGTGATGACTGACTGTGTACATGTGTGTGAGTGTTGGCACGTGATGACTGACTGTGTGAGGTGTGTGAGTATTGGCACGTGATGACTGACTGTGTACATGTGTGTGAGTGTTGGCACATGATGACTGACTGTGTACATGTGTGTGAGTGTTGGCATGTGATGACTGACTGTGTACATGTGTGTGAGTGTTGGCATGTGATGACTGACTGTGCGAGGTGTGTGAGTGTTGGCATGTGATGACTGACTGTGTGAGGTGTGTGAGTATTGGCACGGGATGACTGACTGTGTACATGTGTGTGAGTGTTGGCACGTGATGACTGACTGTGTACATGTGTGTGAGTGTTGGCACGTGATGACTGACTGTGTACATGTGTGTGAGTGTTGGCACGTGATGACTGACTGTGTACATGTGTGTGAGTGTTGGCATGTGATGACTGACTGTGTACATGTGTGTGAGTGTTGGCATGTGATGACTGACTGTACATGTGTGTGAGTGTTGGCATGTGATGACTGACTGTGCGAGGTGTGTGAGTGTTGGCACGTGATGACTGACTGTGTACATGTGTGTGAGTGTTGGCACGTGATGACTGACTGTGTACATGTGTGTGAGTGTTGGCACGTGATGACTGACTGTGCGAGGTGTGTGAGTGTTGGCACGTGATGACTGACTGTGTACATGTGTGTGAGTGTTGGCACGTGATGACTGACTGTGTACATGTGTGTGAGTGTTGGCACGTGATGACTGACTGTGTACATGTGTGTGAGTGTTGGCATGTGATGACTGACTGTGTACATGTGTGTGAGTGTTGGCACGTGATGACTGACTGTGTACATGTGTGTGAGTGTTGGCACGTGATGACTGACTGTGCGAGGTGTGCAGGCCGAGAATGAACACCGAAGAGGGGGAGAACATGCTGAGTCTCTTTCTGCGCTCGCTGCTGCCCAACTTCAACGCCCAGGTCAGTTTTCTTGGGGGGGCTTCTTACTTTTGATTATACATACTTAACCGTGACCCACTAGTGCAGACTCCGGCAGGGGTCTGATTCCTGTCCTGTGCAAACTACTATCCGCCTATGCGGAGAAAACAAAAGTAGCTACGGCCGATAACCTCCCAGAAGTAGGTAACCTCCCCTTTGTCCCCCTGACTAGCGCCCTCTTTTTCCGGCAGCCATCATGACTCCTGTTCCTGTGCTCTTCATACGGCTAAGTTTTTCGTCTCTTTTTGTTCTGCTGTGTTCTTGATGCAGGTGGCAGAATGGTCAAGACGCTCAGCTGCCAATACAGACAGTCCGTGAGGGTGTGGGTTCGAATCCCGCTCTCTCCCTTTCTCCCAAGTTTGACTGGAAAATCAAACTGAGGGTCTAGTCTTTCGGATGAGACGATAAACCCTAGTACCGTGTGCAGCACGCACTTGGCGCACTGAAAAAGAACCCATGGGAACGAGAGTGTTGTCCTCTGGCAAAATTATGTAAAAAATCCACTCTGATAGGTGCACAAATATCTCTAAGCATGCACTCAAGGCCTGACAGGCGTGTTGGGTTATGCTGCTGTCAGGCATCTGCCTAGGAGATGTGGTGTAGCGTATATGGATTTGTCCAAACGCGGTGACGCCACCTTGAGAAACTGAAACAGAAACTGAAATTCTTGATGCAGTGGAAAAGAGTCTGTGCCACGTGTGTGTTTGTGCTTCAGTGGATTGCCAGACAAGGCAGAGCGTAGACAGGGCAGTGGTGTCAAGGAAGCGTAAAAAAGCTTGCAGACTCATCCTTACATGCTACGCCGCATCTGCTCTGACGAGAGAATCTGAGCGTATGGAATCGAATCGCACACTCGCCAGTATTTTTCTCCCCCTTCAGTTGACCCGTGAGTGGTGGTCTGGATGCTGGTCATAACGATGAGATGATTGACTGAGGTCCCGTTTGGCAGCAGCTGGGGCTTAGCGACGTTAAAGAGCCCACAGCAGCGCAAGTGTCCCTGGCTTGATTCTGCAGAAAAATCCGCTTTGGTAGGAAGACAGAAACACTTGCAGGCAGAAAAAAAAGAAGGGTGGCGCTGCACTGTGCTGACCAGCACTCTCCCTGGGTACAGCAGCTCCAGTTTGCACAGATTGACTGAAGATGGTTTGTTCACATTGTAACACAGCACAACACAACACAACACAACACAACACAGCACAACACAACACAACACAACACAACACAACACAACACACATAACTGTACAAGACAGTGTAGTGCCATGCATTGTAACACAACACAACACAACACAACACAGCACAACACAACACAACACAACACAACACAACACAACACACCACACATAACTGTACAAGACAGTGTAGTGCCATGCATTGTAACACAACACAACACAACACAACACAACACAACACAGCACAACACAACACAGCACAACACAACACAACACAACACAGCACAGCACAACACAACACAACACAACACAACACAACACAACACAACACAACACAGCACAGCACAGCACAGCACAGCACAACACAACACAACACAACACAACACAGCACAGCACAACACAGCACAGCACAACACAACACAACACAACACAACACAGCACAGCACAACACAACACAACACAACACAACACAACACAACACAACACACATAACTGTACAAGACAGTGTAGTGCCATGCATTGTAACACAACACAACACAACACAACACAATACAACAACACAACACAACACAACACAACACAACACAACAACACAACACAACACAACACAACACAACACAACACAGCACGGCACGGCACGGCACGGCACGGCACGGCACGGCACGGCACGGCACGGCACGGCACGGCACGGCACAGCACAGCACAGCACAGCACAGCACAGCACAACACAACACAACACAGCACAACACAACACAGCACGGCACGGCACGGCACGGCACGGCACGGCACGGCACGGCACGGCACGGCACGGCACAACACAACACAACACAACACAACACAACACAAAACAACACAACACAACACAGCACAGCACAGCACAACACAACACAACACGGCACACAACACTGCAGTACATGTCCCATACAATGTGTGTTCACAGGGCGGGAATCAGGACGACATGGGTGGTGGAGGTGGTGGTGGCGGGGGTCAGATGGGTCTGGAGGAGGAGGAGGAGGGGGAGGGGGGAGCGGCGGGGGGAGGGGGAGGTAACCACGAGCTGCGGCACGGGGTGGGGGCACTGATGGACGCCATGAGGGATCTGCTCAACAACATCCGTCTGGCCCCGCCCCCTGTCGACAACCCTGCAGGGGACGGTGGGGAGGGGGAGGAGGAGGGGGCGGGAGAGGAGTGGGACTAGTCTGTCTGTCTGCCTGTCTGTCTGTCTGTTGGGGTACGTCTGTGGTCCGCTCTGTCTTCACCAGTTCTTGTTGGCCACTGGCTTTGGCATGGAAAGGGTAGGGGGAGTGGGGGGGGGGTTGTGGTGCGTGTGTATAATTATGTGTGTGGGGTGGGATTTGGGAGTGATGTGTAGGAATCGAAAGATGGCAAAAGGAGATAGTGTGACTGAAGACGACAGACTGAAGATTACAATCTGAAGATGACAGACTGAAGATTGAAATTACAGACTGAAGATGACAGACTGAAGATTGAAATTACAGACTGAAGATGACAGACTGAAGGCGACAGACTGAAGACGACAGACTGAAGATGACAGACTGAAGATGACAGACGACAGACTGAAGATGACAGACTGAAGATGACAGACGACAGACTGAAGACGACAGACTGAAGATGACAGACGACAGACTGAAGGTGACACACTGAAGATTACACACTGAAGATGACAGACTGAAGACGACAGACTGAAGATGACAGATGACAGACTGAAGATGACAGACTGAAGATGACAGACTGAAGACGACAGACTGAAGACGACAGACTGAAGATGACACACTGAAGATTACACACTGAAGATTACACACTGAGGACGACAGACTGAAGATGACACACTGAAGATTACACACTGAAGATTACACACTGAGGACGACAGACTGAAGATGACAGACTGAAGATTACACACTGAAGATTACACACTGAGGACGACAGACTGAAGATGACAGATGGGCAAAAAACCCCAACAGTCTGACTCGAGACAAGATAACCTGAAGACAAGAGACAGAAGATTGACCAGGTGTGTGTGTCAAAAGGAAATGGTTGTTGAGAAAGTCGGGGTGTTTTCACCGATTGTGTGTGACGCCAGCATGGACATGATTTATATAGTGATGTAATAAATGTCTCAGAGGACTTGAGGCAGTGTGACAAGGTGTGTGTCTTTGGTGTTCGCTGCGTCACTTGGAAAGTGGGTGTGGAACTCCCCTGATGTGGGAGTTAGGACTGGCTGTTTGTTGGAAACCAGTTTGTGTGTGTGTGTGTGTGTGTGTGTGTGTGTGTGTGTCTTTGGTGCCGAGATGGCGGTTTTGGGTATGCATTTAGTTTGGGAGAAAATAACTGTAATAAATATTATTGACATGTTTAGTTGAATTTTGTGGTATGTTGATGCATATGTGTGTGTGTGTGCGTGCGCGCGCACGCGAGTGTGTGCGTGTGTGTGTGTGTGTGTGTGGTGCACATGAGCAC
The DNA here is from genome assembly GCF_041734735.1 of Babylonia areolata. Lineage (NCBI taxonomy): Eukaryota > Metazoa > Mollusca > Gastropoda > Neogastropoda > Buccinidae > Babylonia > Babylonia areolata. The sequence continues at coordinate 1,650,901 of NC_134884.1, forward strand.
TTGTCTGGGATTAAAAGGAAATGCAAAAAGACCTAAGGTGTGGAATGTATTTGGTTGTATTTGAAAATGTGTGTGTGTGTGTTGTTCAGTCGCAGGCTCCTTGCAGACACAAAGATAATGTAATCAGGCACACCATGAAAAGAGATTAAACTGGTCGAATGAAGATACACAATGACTGTCCATGAACTAAAACAACATACACACACGCTGACAAACACACATACACACACACACACTGACACACACACACACACACACACACACACACGCACTGACAAACACATACACACATACACACACACTGACAAACACACACACACACACACTGACAAACACACACACACTGACAAACACACACTGACAAACACACACACACTGACAAACACACATACACACACACACACTGACAAACATACACACACACACACACTGACAAACACATACACACTGACACACACACACACACACGCACACTGACACACACACACACTGACACACACACACACACACACTGACATACACACACACACACAAACACGCACACACACACTGACAAACACACACACACACACACACACACACACGAGTGTCGCTGTGCAGTGTCGATGTCAGTGATGTCAGTGTGGTTGAGCGGCGGCCTGGCCAATGGGTGGTGCTGGTCATTGAGATGAGGCAATGAAACGATGTCCCGAGCACTGCACCATGCGCCTGGCACACGTTAAAGAACACACAGCAGCCAAAGAATCGTCGCTGTGGTCAGATTGTTGAGAAAAATTCACTTTGATGGTGAAATAAATGTACGTACAACCAGGAAAAAATAAAGAAATGAAAAAGGGGGAGGTGTGGCACTGTAGCTTGGCGCTCTTTGCAGGGAGAGCAGTCCGAATTTCTGGACTGCAGCTTGGCGCTATCAGCATGGAGAGCAGCCCGAATTTCTGGACTGCAGCTTGGCGCTATCAGCATGGAGAGCAGCCCGAATTTCTGGGCTGCAGCTTGGCGCTATCAGCATGGAGAGCAGCCCGAATTTCTGGGCTGCAGCTTGGCGCTATCAGCAGGGAGAGCAGCCCGAATTTCTGGACTGCAGCTTCGCGCTATCAGCAGAGAGAGCAGCCCGAATTGTTGCACTGTACCTTCGCGCTATCAGCATGGAGAGCAGCCCGAATTGTTGCACTGTACCTTCGCGCTATCAGCAGAGAGAGCAGCCCGAATTTCTTCACTGTACCTTCGTGCTATCAGCAGAGAGAGCAGCCCGAATTGTTGCACTGTACCTTCGCGCTATCAGCAGAGAGAGCAGCCCGAATTTCTTCACTGTACCTTCGCGCTATCAGCATGGAGAGCAGCCCGAATTGTTGCACTGTACCTTCGCGCTATCAGCATGGAGAGCAGCCCGAATTGTTGCACTGTACCTTCGCGCTATCAGCATGGAGAGCAGCCCGAATTGTTGCACTGTACCTTCGCGCTATCAGCATGGAGAGCAGCCCGAATTGTTGCACTGTACCTTCGCGCTATCAGCATGGAGAGCAGCCCGAATTGTTGCACTGTACCTTCGCGCTATCAGCATGGAGAGCAGCCCGAATTGTTGCACTGTACCTTCGCGCTATCAGCATGGAGAGCAGCCCGAATTGTTGCACTGTAACTTCACGCTATCAGCATGGAGAGCAGCCCGAATTGTTGCACTGTACCTTCGCGCTATCAGCATGGAGAGCAGCCCGAATTGTTGCACTGTAACTTCACGCTATCAGCATGGAGAGCAGCCCGAATTGTTGCACTGTACCTTCGCGCTATCAGCATGGAGAGCAGCCCGAATTTCTTCACTGCAGCTTCGCGCTGTCAGTAGGGAGAGCAGCCCGAATTTCAGACGGAGAAATCTGTTGACAAGAAAGTGATACATAACAATGCAGTGCAATACGATACTATACAATATGATGCAATGCAAAGCTGTGCAATACAACACAACACAGCGCACACAGCACGATGCAATACAACACAACACACAACACAGCGCACACAGCACGATGCAATACAACACAACACACAACACAGCGCACACAGCACGATGCAATACAACACAACACACAACACAGCGCACACAGCACGATGCAATACAACACAACACAGCGCACACAGCACGATGCAATACAACACAACACAGCGCACACAGCACGATGCAATACAACACAACACACAACACAGCGCACACAGCACGATGCAATACAACACAACACAGCGCACACAACACGATGCAATACAACACAACACGGCGCACACAGCACGATGCAATACAACACAACACACAACACAGCGCACACAGCACGATGCAATACAACACAACACAGCGCACACAGCACGATGCAATACAACACAACACACAACACAGCGCACACAGCACGATGCAATACAACACAACACAGCGCACACAACACGATGCAATACAACACAACACGGCGCACACAGCACGATGCAATACAACACAACACGGCGCACACAGCACGATGCAATACAACACAACACACAACACAGCGCACGATGCAATACAACTTGACACACAACACAGCGCACACAACACGATGCAATACAACTTGACACACAACACAGCACGATGCAATACAACACAACACAGAACACAGCACACACAACACGATGCAATACAACACAACACAGAACACAGCGCACGATGCAATACAACTTGACACACAACACAGCGCACGATGCAATACAACGCCATACAGTGTGATCCAATACAACAGTACAGTGCAGTACAGTGTATTGATACAGATACAGGTAATCCCGTCTTTGTCATTGCGATATAAGAAACAAAACAAAGCATTTGGCGGGATATGGCGTGCGTGAGGGGTGAGGGTGGGGGTGGGGGGCGGTCGGTGGCGTACTTGTGTATATCTAATAATTGTCATTATCCCCTCGAGCTTTTAATTAAAACAGAACATTCAGCACAACAAACAACGTACAAGGCATTGATCAGGGACGTCAGCAAGACTAAACAACAATCATATTCAGACCCTACAATACATCTCTCGAGCTCCCCTCACCCCAGGAGGAAAAAACAACACAATAACAAAACAACAGAAAACAAAACTAAACCCATCACAGCTGATAGTCATCTCACATCCCTTTCCTACCCTCTAACCACCCCCCCTCCCGCTAACGCCCCCCCCCCCACCCTCCAGCCGCCCCCCCCCTTCCCAAACTCCCCCTCCACACCCTAATGATCAGCAACCAGACGCACTGACAAGCCAGCGTGGGCCAGACCCCATAACTACGTCAACCGCTGACGACGAACGGACGACAGTCCACCACGAGCAGCGACGTACAGCAACAACAACAGCGACCCCGACCCTCCGTGGAGCGAGGACTTTTCTGTCGTTGGCGTTGTGTGGACGGTTAGAGGTGTGTGTGTGTGTGTGTGTGTTTATTCTCTGCGTCAGCTGCTATGACTGCCTTTGTTGACTTTATTATTTCTTTCTGCCTTCAGTGTGTTTGTGTTCAGAGCAAAGTGTTCTTCAGGTTGAGTGGTAGTTTGTTTATAGGTTTCAATGGTGTTTCATGCTCATGTACTTCGATTGTAACTCAGTTTAGATTTTATTTTTTTATTTTTTTTTTAGAATTTTTTGTCGGTCATGGCTTCCGCGTAACTTTCATGAACAGGAAGAGTTGGTAATTACACACGACTATGTATTTTAATGTTAAAAAAAACACATAACTTATTGGTGGGAATTTCATGTTTTATAAAGCAGAACAAAGAGAACTGTGGGGGGTTAAAATAGGGAGGAGGATGTGAAAGTGACAAGTAAAGATAGCATGATGTGAAAGTGACAAGTAAAGATAGGATGATGTGAAAGTGACAAGTAAAAATAGGAGGATGTGAAAGTGACAAGTAAAGATAGGGATGATGATGTGAAAGTGACAAGTAAAGATAGGATGATGTGAAAGTGACAAGTAAAGATAGGATGATGTGAAAGTGACAAGTAAAGATAGGATGATGTGAAAGTGACAAGTAAAGATAGGATGATGTGAAAGTGACAAGTAAAGATAGGATGATGTGAAAGTGACAAGTAAAGATAGGGAGGATGTGAAAGTGACAAGTAAAGATAGGATGATGTGAAAGTGACAAGTAAAGATAGGGAGGATGATGTGAAAGTGACAAGTAAAGATAGGATGATGTGAAAGTGACAAGTAAAGATAGGGAGGATGATGTGAAAGTGACAAGTAAAGATAGGATGATGTGAAAGTGACAAGTAAAGATAGGGAGGTTGATGTGAAAGTGACAAGTAAAGATAGGATGATGTGAAAGTGACAAGTAAAGATAGGATGATGATGTGAAAGTGACAAGTAAAGATAGGGAGGTTGATGTGAAAGTGACAAGTAAAGATAGGATGATGTGAAAGTGACAAGTAAAGATAGGATGATGTGAAAGTGACAAGTAAAGATAGGGAGGATGTGAAAGTGACAAGTAAAGATAGGGAGGATGATGTGAAAGTGACAAGTAAAGATAGGGATGAAGTGAAAGTGACAAGTGAAAATAACGTGACACAAACATCAAAGCAGGAAATATAAAGTAAACATAGATGAACAGAAGCAGAGCGGAAGGGAAGAAAGCAGCCAGCTAGTGAGAGCCGTGTGTGAGAGAACACCTGTTGCACACTTTGTGACACCTCGCGCCCACCTTGATATTGGACAAAAATATATATTAAAAAGAAAATAAATCGGTGCACTGACAGATTGTCACACCATCTCATTTCTGTGTGTTTAACTTGTGTACAATAAACTAAATATACTGAATTATGGACAGGTTCTCACGCCATCTTATTTCTGTGACTTCAGTATGTGTACAATAAACTAAAGATACTGAATCATGGACAGGTTGTCACACCATCTCATTTCTGTGTGTTTAACTTGTGTACAGTGAACTAAAGATAATAAATCATGGACAGGTTGTCACACCATCTTATTTCTGTCACTTTAGCATGTGTACAATAAACTGAAGATACTGAATCATGGACAGGTTGTCACACCATCTTATTTCTGTGACTTCAGCATGTGTACAATAAACTAAAGATACTGAATCATGGACAGGTTGTCACACCATCTTATTTCTGTGTGTTCAGCATGTGTACAATAAACTAAAGATACTAAATCATGGACAGGTTGTCACACCATCTTATTTCTGTGACTTCAGCATGTGTACAATAAACTGAAGATACTAAATCATGGACAGGTTGTCACACCATCTTATTTCTGTGACTTCAGCATGTGTACAATAAACTAAAGATACTAAATCATGGACAGGTTGTCACACCATCTTATTTCTGTGACCAGCATGTGTACAGTAAACTAAAGATACTAAATCACTTTGGCATGGACAGACTCTCACACTCACTGCTAGCATGCATACATTAAACAAATAACACTAAATCTCTCGTATGTTGCTAAACAGACGCATATCTAGTTGCTGTTTTTTCTTCCTATTGTATCATTTCACCGACAAATTGGTGTGGTCATTATAATACAAATAATTTTAAATCTTTTTCATAAGTTGCTTGACAGACGCATAGTGTTTTTTAGTCTTCTGTACTAGTATCTTTCCGCCCACTAGTTGATCATTGTAACTGAATGTTCAGTAATACTAAATCTTTTTGTATTTGTATTTCTTTTTATCACAACAGATTTATCTGTGTGAAATTCGGGCTGCTCTCCCCAGGGAGAGCGCGTCGCTACACTACAGCGCCACCTTTTTTTCTTTTTCTTTTTTTTTTTCCTTGAAGTGGATTTTTCTACAGAATTTTGCCAGGAACAACCCTTTTGTTGCCGTGGGTTCTTTTACGTGCGCTAAGTGCATGCTGCACACGGGACCTCGGTTTATCGTCTCATCCGAATGACTAGCGTCCAGACCACCACTCAAGGTCTAGTGGAGGGGGAGAAAATATCGGCGGCTGAGCCGTGATTCGAACCAGCGCGCTCAGATTCTCTCGCGTCCTAGGCGGATGCGTTACTTCTAGACCATCACTCCACTTTTCAAATGTTGCTTTGGAAACGCAGGGTTGTTTTTTTCTTCTTCCTATTGTATCATTTCACCGACCAGTTGATGTGGTCATTGTAATGCAAATAACACTAAATCTTTTTCATATGTTGCTTGCATAGTTTTTCTTTTCCTCTTCCTAATGTATCTTTCCACTGACCAGTTGGCGTGGTCATCGATACTGATTGTGAGCACAGCGCCCAACGTGGAGTGATGGCCTAGAGGTAACGCGTCCGACTAGGAAGCGAGAAAATCTGAGCGCGCTGGTTCGAATCACGGCTCAGCCGCCGATATTTTCTCCCCCTCCACTAGGCCTTGAGTGGTGGTCTGGGCGCTAGTCATTCGGATGAGACGATAAACCGAGGTCCCGTGTGCAGCATGCACTTCGCGCACGTAAAAGAACCCACGGCAACAAACGAGTTGTTCCTGGCAAAATTCTGAAGAAAAATCCACTTCGATAGGAAAAAGGAAATAAAACTGCACGCAGAAAGAAATACAAAAAAATGGGTGGCGCTGTAGTATAGCGACGCGGTCTCCGTGGGGAGAGCAGCCCGAATTTCACACAGAGAAATCTGTTGTGATAAAAAGCAATACAAATACAAATACGTGTTTCGTGTTTCGTTTTCGTTACGTGCCGCTGTGGCAGAGTGGTTAAGGCGTTAGACTTCTGATCCAGTGGTCAGGGTTCGAACCCCCGTTTCCACTGACCTCCAGGTGTCGTCAGTCCTGGGGAAAGGCACTCCACTCCGATGTTCCTCACTCCACCCAGGTGTGAATGAATACCTGACTTCGGTTGGGGAAGGTTGGAACGGCGGAAGGAGAGGACTGGGCCCCGCCTTCCTGTGCCGAGAACTGGACACAGTGGACATGAATTCAATGCCCCGATGACCGTAGAAGGCCATAGGAACTTCCTTCCGTGAAGTGATCACAGTCAAGACATGACTATTCTGTCACTGAATAAAAGGGGGTCTGCGGAAGATACATTTAGGTCTACATAGGTTTCTTCAAAAAAAAAAAAGAGGTATATTCTGGTATTTATATCCTGTAGACCATCGTCACAAAGGTGTCGACTGAGCTGGCCTCCACAGCTCTCTGGGGCAAGGCGTTCCAATCCCGGACGGTACGTGGGAGGAATCCAGCCTGTCTGTATCTAGTTTTGCAGAAGATTTGCTCCAGCTGCTCAGTGTGGGTGCGTCGATGCCTGACAAAAAAATATGTCACGGTTTAACCCTTTCACCGCCAGTCAATTTAGAGTACAAAATTCCCTTGTGCTATAATCACAGAAAAGACAGTGGCTAAGAATAACTGGGGATTCCTACGATGTTTTGAAAATATGGCCTATCCTACCACCGAACATTAAGAGCAGTAGGTTCATGGATAACAGACCAATGAATGGTCACCTTTCAGTGACATGGGTCCTCTACCACGCTTGTGCATAAGTGCGAGCTTGGCGGTGAAAGGGTTAAAGTTCCTCCACGGGGTTTCCTGACGTAAACATGTCTTGTTTTGTCCTGTCCCGTCCTGTCTTGTTCAGGACTGGAACTCGGCTCTGCAACTGACAGACAGACAGGGTCTGACAAGATGGCGGCCAATGCAGGGGGCAGCACTGGGCGGGGCAGCGGCAAGCCCAAGGGAGAGAAGGCGGAGAACTTCCTGCGGCAGTTTCGGGACTTGGACACGCGGGAGTTGAAACAGGTGACGGCGGGACAGTTCATTGACGTCTGGAACCACTACGACAGGGACGGTGAGAGAGTGTGCCTGGCTGTGTGTCCTTCTGTCAGTGTGTCTGTCAGTGTGTGTCTGTCAGTGTGTGTCTGTCAGTGTGTCTGTCTGTGTGTCTGTCAGTGTGTCTGTCAGTGTCTGTCTGTCAGTGTGTCAGTGTGTCTGTCAGTGAATCTGTCAGTGTGTGTCTGTCAGTGTGTCTGTCTGTCAGTGTGTCTGTCAGTGTGTCTGTCTGTCAGTGTGTCTGTCAGACAATAGACTACTGGAGAGCTCCGCGACCATCTTGGGTCTCAGTTTGCGCATGCAAGTCTAACGTTTCCTCGAAATCGCGAGCAGTGCCAATAGCCGCGATCGCCAAAGGCAAAAGCAGGAAACATGTGCTGTCCTCCGTTTCTCAAGTTGATAGCTTCCATTGCTGCAACCAAACTCTGTACAGTGAAGTGCCATCGTATGCACACACACACACACACACACACACACACAGGGCAAAAAAGTCGAAAAAAAAACCCCAACAAAAACAGAAGCCTACTATTTCGCACATTCTGCCTATCTCGAATCATCTTTGTTGCTCGCCAATCAACTTGGAGAACACAGATCATGTGACGCACCTCTATAAGTCATGTCAGCACAGAACTCTCCAGCGGTCTACTGAGTCTTTTTGTCAGTTTGTCTGTTTCACTGTTGTCTTTGTCTGTCTGTCTTTGTCTGTCTGTCTCTGTCTGCTTCACTGTTGTCTTTGTCTGTCTGTCTTTGTCTGTCTGTCTCTGTCTGCTTCACTGTTTTCTGTGTCTGTCTGTCTTTGTATGTCTGTCTCACTTTCTCTCACTCTATAGGTGTGTACCTGTGTCTGTGTGTCACTTAAAACAACAAAGATGATATTATCTAAGTCGGGCAATGCGCTAATATCTCCATAGTTGGAAAATAACAGCATTCCGTCCTTCCTTCCTTCCTCTACTCATCCATTCTCTCTGTCTGTCTCTCTGTCTCTGTCTCTCCCCTCTCTCTCCCCCCCCCCTCTCTGCCCCCCTCTGCCTTTCTCCTTCACCCCCTCTCTCTCTTTCTTCTCCCCCTTCTCTCCCCCTTCTCTTTCTCTCTCTCCCCCCTCTCTCTCTTTCTTCTCCCTCTCTCTCTTTCTCTCTCCCTCCTCTCTCTTCTCCCCTCTCTCTCTCTGCCTTTCTCTCTCTCCTACCTTTCCCTCCCCCTCTCTCTCTTTCTCCTCTTATCTCTACCTTTAATTCTCCCCCCCCACCCCCCATCTCTCTCTCTGTGGTCAGGTTCACTTTTACCGAGCCTGAGTGTTACAGGCGTTGATTGGCAGTGTTGACGTGTTTTTTTTTTTTGGAGAGCAACAGATGGGAGGACTGTGTCTTCAGCAGGTCACTCCCGGCCTCCACACACACACACACACACACACACACTCACACACACACACACACTCACACATACAACACACACACACACACACACACACACACACACACACACACACACACTCACACACACACACACTCACACACACACACACACACTCACACATACACACACACACACACACACACACACACACACACACACACACACACACACACACAGAGTCAAGCTCGCACTCCCACACACACAGACACAGACACACAGACACAGACACACACACAGACACACAGACACACAGAGTCAACCTCGCACTCGCACACACACAGACTCACACACACACACACACACAGAATCAAGCTTGCACTCGTACCCGCACACACACACACACACACACACACACACACACACACACACACACACACACACACACACGATAAGATGACAAAAGCCGTGACCCGCAACAGCTGACTACGTCATAAACTTTAACATGGTTCCGTCATGCCCGTGTGAACGGAACTAATGCGGATACAATTACATCCTCCACCTTCACCACCACCACCCCCCACACCCCACCCACCATCACCTACCTTCTCCCCTTCCAACCCACACATATATTCACCAACCCCCACCCCCTACCCTGACCCCTCTCCCTTCACCGCTATCACGTAGAGGACGTGTATCGATCACATTGGGTCATTATTAAAGTTCACAGCTGATCCAACAAAGAAGACTTCACGTGAGCTGACTGTTAGTGTAACGATCCAATCCTCAGTCTCTGTGAAGTCATCGCTGTCAAATGGAAAGTGGGTGGGGTGTGGGTGGGAAGAGGTGTGTTTGTGGTGGAGGTGGGTGGGGTGGTGTGGTGTAGGTGGTGGTGGTGGGGGTGGGGAATTATCCATCTAGCACCTGTTCATAATCATAAACCTTGACGTGACGTTCATCATAAAAAAAAACCCAATAACACAAAAGAAAGGGGGGGGAGGGGGGGAATAAAAAGCACAACAAATAACAAACAAACATAAAACAAAAAAACAAATATATGTTGTTGTTTTTTCAGTATCAGTTTCAGTTTCTGAAGGAGGCGTCACTGCGTTCGGACAAAACCATATACGCTACACCACGTCTGCTAGGCAGATGCCTGACCAGCAGCACAACCCAACGCGCTTGTCAGCTAAAGTGCATGCTTATATATTTGTGTACCTATCAGAGTAGATTTCGGCCAGAGGACAACACTCTCGTTGCCATGGGTTCTTTTTTCAGTGCGCCAATGTAATAGTATCTTACCCACATGTTTTTCTTTTTACATAATAATTGATGTGTGCATGGTGATAAGTGGAGGGTGTGTCAGTTTTTTGTTTTTTGTTGTTGTTTTTTGCTGACGGGCATTTTATTTTAAGTGAGCCTAAAGAAAATTTTCTGTTTTTGGTTGAAGCAGATAATAAAGTATTTTGAATTGAATTGAATTGAAGTGCGTGCTGCACACGGGACCTCGGTTTAACGTCTCATCTGAACGAGTTTGATTTTCCAGACAAACTTGGGAGAAAGGGCCCGAGCGGGATTCGAACCCACACCCTCACGGACTGTCTGTACTGGCAGCTGAGCGTCTTGACCATTCTGCCACCTTCCTCCTTAAACCCTGCTTCCTTCCTCCAAACAAAGACATGAAAAACAAGAGAGGCAAGGCCTTCAAGACTCACTTGTGGCAAATTAAGTCCCCTAGCATTAATTACAGAATAATTTCCCTTTTTTTTTTTTACTACCTGCACCAAAAACGTTTGCAAAAATAAAAAAAAATTTCCATGCTCAGCAAAAGAAGTTCCTGTTTGAACAAAAAATGATACTAATGACTGCTCTTGTTGTTGTGTCAGAATATCAGATCAAAGTGTCAAGTTTAGAGAATACAAAAATATAAATATAACAGTAAATGCAGTTTGCATATAATTAGGCTTCATTTTTTAAATTTTTTGTGCCCATCCCAGAGGTGCAATATTGTTTTAAACAAGATGACTGGAAAGAACTGATTTTTTCCTATTTTTATGCCTAATTTGGTGTCAACTGACAAAGTATTTGCAGAGAAAGTGACAATGTTAAAGTTTACCACGGACACACAGACACACACACACACACACACACACACACACACAGAGACAACCGAACACCGGGTTAAAACATAGACTCACTTTGTTTACACAAGTGAGTCAAAAACAACACGAAAACAACAACAACAACAACAACAGCCAACAAACATAAAAAGGCAGAAATATGGAACAATGGTGGAAAGAAAAGTCTAACTGTCTGTGGAGGCCATTGGTAAGACATAGGACTGTGTGATATGAGTGTTTCCAATATGCATTATCTATCTATCTATCTATCTATATGTATATATACAGCGACTGTTTAGTAACACATTTGAACATTAGCTACACAGTATAAAAAGAGATCCCAAAATGGCTATTATGTTATCATGGACATTTTAATGTTTGAGCAAGAGACACACCAGCACACTTATTTGAACTAACTAGTGGTGACAATCCTGACTCTTTCGACACAGTGTGTGGTCGGTCATATCAAGCAGATAGGAAATAATCTGGTGGTTGTTGGAGATCGCTGGAACTGCATACTGAATACGAAAGTGGATGCACCAGATTTCTCGTATGTCAGTCACTGAAAGACGCCCAAGAACTCGTGTTAAAATAATGGAAAATAATGACATTTGATGTGTGTGTGTGTGTGTGTGTGTGTGTGTGTGTGTGTTGTGTGTGTGTGTGTGTGTGTGTGTGTGTGCAGGCAACGGATTCATTGAGGGCAAAGAACTGGACCAGTTTCTCTACGAACTGGTCACCAGTGTCAACACTGTGGACGTCGGGCCTGAGGTCAGTGCACTGTCCGTCCGTCCGTCTGTCTGTCTGTCTGTCTGTCTGTCTGCCCGCATGTCCGTCCGTCTGTCTGCATATTTGTCTCTCTGTCTGCATGTCTGTCTGTCCGTCCGTTTGCATACATGTCTGTTTGTCTATCCGTCTGTGTGTATGTCTGCATGTAGGTCTGTCTGTCCAAAAAAAAAAAAAAAAAAAAAAAAAAGAGAAAAAAAAGTAAAACGAAATAAAGCCTTGCAAAAAAAACAACCCAGCAGCAAATCAACAACAACCACCCCCCCTTCACCCCGTCCCCCTCACACACACACACACACACACACACACACACACAGTCCCCCTCCTCTTACCTCCAGCACTTAGCGACTCCCACAACCACACAACGCCAACACGGAACGCAGACCACACAAAGTAGCGCTCAATAAACCATCGGCTGTGTGCACAAGTCACACGTGCGGTTGCAATAATAATAATACACACATGAATGTAAACCAGCCCAGCTTGGGGTTGTCTGTCAGTTGCGCAACTTCCCTCCCTTACCCTCCCCCCCACCCACACACACACACCCTCCACCCATCCCCCCACCCACACACACACACCTCCCTCTCCCTCTTCCCTCACCTTCAGGGTTCCGGGGGTCGTGTATCGGCTCTGTGGACGACGGGCGCAATAGCCGAGTGGTTAAAGCGTTGGACTGTCAATCTGAGGGTCCCGGGTTCGAATCACGGTGACGGCGCCTGGTGGGTAAAGGGTGGAGATTTTTACCATCTCCCAGGTCAACGTATGTGCAGACCTGCTAGTGCCTGAACCCCCTTCGTGTGTATATGCAAGCAGAAGATCAAATACGCACGTTAAAGATCCTGTAATCCATGTCAGCGTTCGGTGGGTTATGGAAACAAGAACATACCCAGCATGCACACCCCCGAAAACGGAGTATGGCTGCCTACATGGCGGGGTAAAAACGGTCATACACGTAAAAGCCCACTCGTGTGCATACGAGTGAACGCAGAAGAAGAAGAAGAAGAAGGCGGCTCTGTGGACAGTAGCCTGTCGAGTTGAGAGACAGCTCTGAACTGTCTTCGTTCATGAGGCTACCGATGTGAACTACAAAATGTCAGAAAAGCCCCCACGCCCACCTCCCCCCACCTCCCCCTCCCCTTCCACACGCCCAATTATGATTAAGGTTTGAGGTAGACAATGCATCAATGTACAGTACACATGACCTTGACGGCTTCAGTCATACAAGGCAGCTCCTGAGGTAGGAACTGATCACACTAGTCATTCGGATGAGACGATCAACCGAGGTCCCGTGTGCAGCATGCACTTAGCGGCGCACGTAAAAGGACCCACGGCAACAAAAGGGTTGTTCCTGGCAAAATTCTGTAAAAAAAAAAAAAAATCCACTTCGATAGGAAAAACAAATAAAACTACACGCAGGAAAAAAAGAAAAAAAAGAGAAAAAAAAAAGGGTGGCGCTGTAGTGTAGCGACGCGCTCTCCCTGGGGAGAGCAGCCCGAATTTCACACAGATAAATCTGCTGTGATAAAAAGAAATACAAATACAATTACAATTACAACTATACATGACCTTGACGGCTTCAGTCATACAAGGCAGTTCCTGAGGTAGGAACTGATCACACTATCGTCAGGCATCAAAACGTTCACAGCTGAATCTCTCTCTCTGCCTCTGTGTGTGTCTCTCTCTGTCTCTGTCTCTGTCTGTGTCTCTCTCTGTCTCTCTCTCTATGTGTCTCTCTCTGTCTCTGTCTGTCTGTCTGACCTGTGTGTGTGTGTGTCCCTCTCCCCCCTCCCACCCGTAAACGAATTCTCTGTTTCTGTCTCTGTCTCTCTCTTTCCCTCTCTTCCCCTCTCCCCCCCACCCCCAAACTACTTGTCTGTCTCTGTCTCTCTCCCTCTCCCCCCACAAACGACCTCTCTGTCTCTCTCCCTCTCCCCCCCACCCCCAAACGACCTCTCTGTCTCTGTCTCTCTCCCTCTCCCCCCCACCCCCAAACGACCTCTCTGTCTCTGTCTCTCTCCCTCTCCCCCCCCGCCACCCCCAAACGACCTCTCTGTCTCTGTCTCTCTCCCTCTCCCCCCCCCACCCCCACCCCCAAACGACCTCTCTGTCTCTCTCCCTCTCCCCCCCCCCCCCACCCCCAAACGACCTCTCTGTCTCTCTCCCTCTCCCCCCCCCCACCCCCAAACGACCTCTCTGTCTCTGTCTCTCTCCCTCTCCCCCCCCCACCCCCAAACGACCTCTCTGTCTCTGTCTCTCTCCCTCTCCCCCCCCCACCCCCAAACGACCTCTCTGTCTCTCTCCCTCTCCCCCCCCAACCCCCAAACGACCTCTCTGTCTCTCTCCCTCTCCCCCCCCCCACCCCCAAACGACCTCTCTGTCTCTCTCCCTCTCCCCCCCCACCCCCAAACGACCTCTCTGTCTCTCTCCCTCTCCCCCCCCACCCCCAAACGACCTCTCTGTCTCTCTCCCTCTCCCCCCCCCCACCCCCAAACGACCTCTCTGTCTCTGTCTCTCTCCCTCTCCCCCCCCCCACCCCCAAACGACCTCTCTGTCTCTGTCTCTCTCCCTCTCCCCCCCCCACCCCCAAACGACCTCTCTGTCTCTCTCCCTCTCCCCCCCCACCCCCAAACGACCTCTCTGTCTCTGTCTCTCTCCCTCTCCCCCCCCACCC
>NC_134884.1:1678089-1688089 GCF_041734735.1 Babylonia areolata
GCCATGTTTCACACCCTCACAGTGAGGGGACAGGTCTGTGTTGGTTGTCAGACTGTTGCCATGTTTCACACCCTCACAGTGAGGGGGCAGGTCTGTGTTGGTTGTCAGACTGTTGCCATGTTTTACACCCTCACAGTGAGGAGACAGGTCTGTGTTGGTTGTTAGACTGGCCATGTTTCACACCCTCACAGTGAGGGGGCAGGCCTGTGTTGGTTGTCAGACTGTTGCCATGTTTTACACCCTCACAGTGAGGGGGCAGGTGTGTGTTGGTTGTCAGACTGTTGCCATGTTTCACACCCTCACAGTGAGGGGACAGGTCTGTGTTGGTTGTCAGACTGTTGCCATGTTTCACACCCTCACAGTGAGGGGACAGGTCTGTGTTGGTTGTTAGACTGTTGCCATGTTTCACACCCTCACAGTGAGGGGGCAGGTCTGTGTTGGTTGTCAGACTGGCCATGTTTCATACAGACCCTCACAGTGAGGGGGCAGGTGTGTGTTGGTTGTCAGACTGTTGCCATGTTTCACACCCTCACAGTGAGGGGGCAGGTCTGTGTTGGTTGTCAGACTGTTGCCATGTTTCACACCCTCACAGTGAGGGGGCAGGTCTGTGTTGGTTGTCAGACTGTTGCCATGTTTCACACCCTCACAGTGAGGGGGCAGGTCTGTGTTGGTTGTCAGACTGTTGCCATGTTTCAGATGTTCCTCCGAGATCTGCTGAAGAAGTGCAACGCGGAAGTGGACGTCACTGAGGAACAACTTATCATCTATGCCGACACCATGGTAATAACGGTGATAGGTGTTGTAGCAGTAGTAGTACAAGTAGTAGTAGTAGTAGTAGTAGTAGAAAGATAAGTGGTGGTGGTAGTAGTAGTAGGTTTGCCTATCTGTCTGTCTACCTGTTTGCCCGTTAGTCTGTCTGTCTGTCTGCCTGTCTGTCTGTCTGTCTGTCTGTCTGTACACACACACACACACACACACACACTCACACACACACACACACACACACACACTCACACACACACACACACACACACACACACACACACACACTCACTCACTCACTCACTCACTCACTCACTCACTCACTCACTCACTCACTCACACACACACACACACACACACACACTCACTCACTCACTCACTCACTCACTCACTCACACACACACACACACACACACACACACACACACTCACTCACTCACTCACTCACTCACTCACTCACTCACTCACTCACTCACTCACTCACTCACTCACTCACTCACTCACTCACTCACTCACTCACTCACTCACTCACTCACTCACTCACTCACTCACTCACTCACACACACACACACACACACACACACACACACACACACACACACACACTGAGAGCTGTTTGTGTTACTGAAGCGAGCGACTGGTTGGTTGGCTGGTTGGCTATCGCAGTCATTATAGTCTGTTGAAAGAAGCTCTGTCGATTTAAAATCAGTTTTAAATCAATGAATCATCATACATGAATTTACAGTTGTCATCACATTTTTCACAAAGGACAAAAAAATCATACATGAATTACAGAAGACAATAGCCTGTATCATGTGTACGTTTGTCATCACAAATTTTAACAAAAGATATATACATGAATTTGTGTATGTCAACACAATGTTAACAGAAGATATATACGTGAATTTGTGTATGTCATCACAATGTTAACAGAAGATATAATTATACGTGAATTTATGTACGTCATCACAATGTTAACAAAAGATATAATTATATGTGAATTTATGTACGTCATCACAATGTTAACAAAAGATATAATTATACGTGAATTTATGTATGTCAACACAATGTTAACAAAAGATATATACGTGAATTTATGTATGTCATCACAATGTTAACAGAAAATATATACGTGAATTTATGTATGTCATCAAAATGTTAACAAAAGATACACACACACACACACACACACACACACACACACACACGTGAATTTATGTATGTCATCACAATGTTAACAAACGATATATACGTGAATTTATGTATGTCATCACAATGTTAACAAACGATATATACGTGAATTTATGTACGTCAACACAATGTTAACAAAAGATATATACGTGAATTTATGGATGTCATCAGAATGTTAACAAAAGATATATACGTGAATGTATTTATGTACGTCATCACACTGTTAACAAAGGGAAGGTAGATAAAAACAAAGACACTGTCCCCACAGCTACAGCTGTTTGACCTGAACAAAGACGGGAAGCTGCAGCTGAGTGAGATGGCCAAGTCAGTTGTCTGTCTGTCTGTCTGTCTGTGTATCTACATGTCTGTGTGTCTGCCTGTCTGTCTGTCTGTGTATCTACATGTCTGTGTGTCTACCTGTCTGTCTGTCAGCCTGTCTGATCGCCTGTCTACCTGTCTGTCTGTCTGTGTATCTACATGTCTGTGTGTCTACCTGTCTGTCTGTCAGCCTGTCTGATCGCCTGTCTACCTGTCTGTCTGTCTGCCTGCTTGTCTGTCTGTCTGCCTGCTTGTCTGTCTGTCTGTCTGTCTTTCCGTTTGTCTGCCTGCCTGTCTACCCGTCTGTCTTTCTATCTCTCTGTTTGTCAACCTGTCTACCTGTCTGTCTGTCTGCCTGATTGCCTGTCTACCTGTCTGTCTGTCTGTCTGTCTCCTTTCCTCTCTCTCTTCTTTCTTTTTCTGTCTGTCTGTCTGTCTGTCTCTCTCTCTCTCTCTCTCTCACTGTTTCCCTCTCTTTCTCCCTGTCTCTCCTCTCCTCTCTCGCACTGCCTCTCTCTTTCTTTTTCTGTCTGTCTGTCTGTCGCTCTCTCTCTCTTTCTCCCTGTCTCTCCTCTCCTCTCTCGCACTGCCTCTCTCTTTCTTTTTCTGGCTGTCTGTCTGTCGCTCTCTCTCTCTCTCCCTGTCTCTCCTCTCCTCTCTCGCACTGCCTCTCTCTTTCTTTTTCTGTCTGTCTGTCTGTCGCTCTCTCTCTCTCTCCCTGTCTCTCCTCTCCTCTCTCGCACTGCCTCTCTCTTTCTTTTTCTGGCTGTCTGTCTTTTTGCCTTCACCTTTCTTTCTTTCCGTCTGTCTTTCCTCCTCCTCCCCCACCCCCCACCCCCTCCCACCGCTCCCTTCTTTCCTGCCCAGCTGTCGCCTCGATGTTTAAAAAAAATATTATTATTATTATATTATTATTATTATAAACATTATTGTTATTATTATTATTATTATTTATTATTTGTGTGTGTGTGTGTGTGTTGTTGTTGTTGCCAGGTTGCTGCCAGTAAAAGAGAATTTTCTCCTGCGTCCGATTTTCAAAGTGAGTGTCTTTGTGCCGAGATTGTGTTGTGTTGTGTTGTGTTGTGTCGTGGTGTTGTGCTGTGTTGTGTTGTGTTGTGTTGCTCTTTTTGTTCAAACAGCTTTTTTCTGTCTACCTGCCCGCCTACCTGTGTAACTGTCTGTCTACTTGTTCGTGTGCCCGTCTGTCTGTCAGTCTGTCTATATTCGTGTCTATCTGCATGTCTGTCTGTTTGCAAGTGTATTTGTTTTCCCAGCAAAGTAGACATCTTCTACATCCTTTTGTTGCCGTGGGTTCTTTTTGCATGCTGCACGCGGGAACTTGGTTCATCGTCTGATACTGATGATAGTTGTTGTCATTTTTAGACATACTTGAGATATGTTTTATTCAAAATTAGCATGTACATGTAAGCATATAAGAAGCAGGCATGCAAACAGACAGACAAACCAGCTGAATATACACAGAGACAGACAGAGAGAGAGAGAGAGAGAGAGAGAGAGAGAGGTGTGTGTTGAGACACAAAGTCATACCACGAGAGTTACGGCTTTGTAAGGTTTGTTACATGTCTGTGATTGGGGATGAGTTTCATTTTATAATGGAATGTCCCAATTATGATCAGTTACGAAAAAGATATGTTCCCCCAAAAATATTTGTCTCCAAAATCGGTTTTTAATTTTTGTAATGTGCTCAAAGGAGGCAAAAAAGTCATTTCAGCTGTAAGTAAGATGATTAGATTTGCAAATGGTGCCTAGCTACACTTTTGGGGTTAAAAGACATTTGTGTTTTCTCAACGTTTATGTGACATTGTTGCGTATTTGGAAATGTTTGTTCTGGGCATGAAAACATTATTTTGCAGTAATCCTCCATACTCCAGTAGGAGTGAAAGGATAATTAAAACTTGAAACTTGATCAGTGGTCTGTTTGTGTCTTGCTCACGCTCCCAGCCTCCGTAGCACGTGAATGCATTTGGTGATGACGGCTGTTTAAAAACAAAAACAAAACAAAGGTATGCGCATTCACAAGTTTGCTGTTTGTGTTGATAATTGCTGACACTTTTTTTTTCTCTTTTTTCTATTTTGTGCCGGCTGCTCACATGACGTCACACATCGTCATCTGCTGACTGCAGTCGTCACCAGTAAGTATGACGTCACCCCCCCCCCCCCCTTTTTTTTTTCCTTCTTTAAAAACAACAACTGAATACAGTTTGATCGGAATTCTTCATTATTTTCCCTTCAGTGAAGGCCTGTGTAAGTTCTTGTTCTTCGTCATGCCTGATCCTTCATTTCTTCCGTGTTAACTGTAGAGTTGAGGTTAACGACCTATCGGCAATGAGCCCTTGAGGTCAAAGTGTTCACTGTCATTTAGGCCAACTTGTAAAACGATGTGCACGCCAGGGCTTTCTGGCCCTGTGTCTGTCCGTGACTTTATATACATGTATAGACAGACAGACATACAGACATTGTGCAGGGCTGGGCCTTCTTTCCCTGTATGTCTGTGACTTTATATACATATATAGACAGACAGGCATACAGACATTGTGCAGGGCTGGGCCTTCTTTCCCTGTATGTCTGTGACTTTATATACATATATAGACAGACAGACAGACAGACATACAGACATTGTGCAGGGCTGGGCCTTCTTTCCCTGTATGTCTGTGACATTATATACATATATAGACAGACAGACAGACATACATTGTGCAGGGCTGGGCCTTCTTTCCCTGTATGTCTGTGACTTTATATACATATATAGACAGACATACAGACATACATTGTGCAGGGCTGGGCCTTCTTTCCCTGTATATCTGTGACTTTATATACATATATAGACAGACAGACAGACATACAGACAGGCATACAGACAAAGGGAGAATGAGGTGAAAGAGGATCAGTACAGATCAAGTAGGCCTACGTCAGGATGTCTGTATTGTATTGTGTTGTGTTCTGTTGTGTTGTGTTGTGTTGGAATGAATTTTGTTGTATTGTGATGTATTGTATTGTGTTGTATTGCGTTGCGTTGAATTGGTTGCCTTGCACTGCATTGCGTTGCGTTGCGATGGGTTGCTTTCCGTTGTATTGTATTGTATTGTATTGTTTTCAATCGTATACTATTGCTTTTTTGTCGCAACAGATTTCTCTGTGTGAAATTCGGACAGCTCTCCCCAGGGAAAGCACGTCTATACACTGCAGCGCCAACAGCACCCCCCCCCCCTCCACCCCCCAAGCCCCCCTTCTTTTCCTTTTTGTTGTGCCTGCAAGTGCATGAGCCTTTTCCAATGCTGTGGCTTGTTGCAGGGGGCCAAACTCTTGACTAAAGACGACATCAGCCGTGTGTTTCGCCTGTACGACAGGGTAGGTAACCCGTGACTGTCAGGTCAGGAAGGAGGTCAGTGCTTCAAGCTGGGTTTGAGTTTTACAGGGACTGAAACAGGCACGTGTAAACCTGGTGTTGTTAGTGTTATTGTCAAATAGTAAAGAGTGGCAACTCTCTCCATTACACAAAGTACACAACCTCAAGTCAGTGATGCCCACGCCACCCACCCAGCCAGCACACAGGTAAATAAAAGGTACATTGGAACTACTTCTGCGTTCACTCGTATGCACACGAGTGGGCTTTTACGTGTATGACCGTTTTTACCCCGCCATGTAGGCAGCCATACTCCGTTTTCGGGGGTGTGCATGCTGGGTATGTTCTTGTTTCCATAACCCACCGAACGCTGACATGGATTACAGGATCTTTAACGTGCGTATTTGATCTTCTGCTTGCATATACACACGAAGGGGGTTCAGGCACTAGCAGGTCTGCACATATGTTGACCTGGGAGATCGTAAAAATCTCCACCCTTTACCCACCAGGCGCCGTCACCGTGATTCGAACCCGGGACCCTCAGATTGACAGTCCAACGCTTTAACCACTCGGCTATTGCGCCCGTCGGTACATTGGAACAAACCCAGACACTTCCTCAAAAAAGGAAGCACCGGGCCTGTCCCTAAAACCAATCACTCGACATGCGCACACAGCAGCAAAGACAGAAGAAATGCGCAAACACAAATCGGCTTTTATTCAAGACTGGCACAGCCTCTTTAATCCTGAATAAGCCACGCAGAACACATGGACAATACAGGACAAACACATGTCATTGTCAGTTTCTAGCTTCGTTGGAATCTTTTGTGACCCCCTTAGGGGATGCCGGGGGTCTTTCAGTTATAATAGCATCCTTGCTTTCTGGAAATTCTGTGCTAGAAATTTCCTCTTTTCTATCACTCTCTTTGTTTCTGCCTTTTTTCTTCCTTCACTGTTGTCTCCTTTTCCTGCCTTCCCAGTCCATTCCCCTTTCTATTTTCACTGTTGTCTCCTTTTTCTGCCTTCCCAGTCCATTCCCCTTTCTATCATCACTGTTGTCTCCTTTTCCTGCCTTCCCAGTCCATTCCCCTTTCTATCATCACTGTTGTCTCCTTTTCCTGCCTTCCCAGTCCATTCCCCTTTCTTTTTTCAAGCAAGCCTTGACACTTTTTTTTTTCTTCTCTTTTCCGTTGTCTATGATGTACTATCTGTGCTGTTTTGCTCTGGCGATTAGGTCGTGAGATTGTAAACACTTGGATGGGCACTAGCTGCCCATTCTGCAGTGTTATTTGCCTACATGGCCTTTTTTATGTATTTTTTTGTTTGGCATTGAAGTATTGTTTGTTTGTTTTTTTCTCTTTTTTACGATTTTTTTTTTGTAATCTGGGGATGATAAATTAAGCGGAATGGCTGGTGCCCTCAGCATGGCCTAGTCTTATTTGCCATAAGGAGCTAAATGGTTGGGATACTGTGTCATGAACTGGGTTATGTGGGTTTGTCTGAGTGTTTTTTTTTGGTTTTTTTGTTGTTGTTTTTTTTGTAGATGTGACAGTTTTTTTTGTTGATGCGGCTAAGCATTTGTATGGTCTGACAGCCCTGATATGGCCCTGTGTGGTCGGCTAGACTATAAGCAAGAATAATGATAATAATGATAATGATAATAATAATAATAATGATAATAATAATAATAATAATAATAATAATAATAATCTTACGTGGGTTGAGTGAGACGTGAAAGTGGTTGAATCGAAACTCGTCGGCAAACAATCATCACTGAGTGGACAGAGAGAGAAGCTTTGTAGGAACTCCCCCCCCCCCCCCCCACGCCCCCCCTTTCCCAATTTAAGACCAGGGTAGGGAACCAGTGACACTGACCAGCTGTTCCCTGTTCAAGTTTCATCGCTTGATAAAGTGCTATGTCATGGCGGAAGGTGGACATTATAATACGGTTTTTAATTTATTATTATCAAATTTTTGTTGTTGTTGACGATTCACGTATGTACTGGATGGTTGGGGGTAGATGAGTTGTGGTGGTGGTGGTGGTGGTAGTGGTGGTGACATGATTTATCGGACTTGGAGGTGTGTACTTTGTTACCGACACGGTGTCACCAAGTGACTGACTGTTGTGTGTGCGTGCGTGCGTGCGTGCGCGCGCGTGTGTGTGTGTGTGTGTGTGTGTGTGTGTGTGTGTGTGTATGTGTGTGTGTGTGTGTGTGTGTGTGTGTGTGTGTGTGTGTGTGTGTGTGTGAGTGTGTGTGTGTGCGTGTTGTGTGTGTGTGTGTGTGTTGTGTGTGTGTGTGTGTGTGTGTTGTGTGTGTGTGTGTGTGTGTGTGTGTGTGTTGTGCGTGTGTGTGTGTGTGTGTGTTTCACTGTATGTGTGTGTGTGTGTGTGTGTGTGTGTGTGTGTGTTTCACTGTATGTGTGTGTGTGTGTGTGTGTGTGTGTTTCACTGTATGTGTGTGTGTGTGTGTGTTTCACTGTATGTGTGTGTGTGTGTGTGTGTTTCACTGTATGTGTGTGTGTGTGTGTGTGTGTTTCACTCTGTGTGTGTGTGTGTGTGTGTGTGTGTGTGTGTGTGTGTGTGTTTCACTGTGTGTGTGTGTGTGTGTGTGTGTTTCACTCTGTGTGTGTGTGTGTGTGTGTGTGTGTGTGTGTGTGTGTGTGTGTTTCACTGTGTGTGTGTGTGTGTGTGTGTGTGTGTGTGTGTGTTTCACTGTGTGTGTGTGTGTGTGTGTGTGTGTGTGTGTGTGTTTCACTGTGTGTGTGTGTGTGTGTGTGTGTGTGTGTGTGTGTGTGTTTCACTGTGTGTGTGTGTGTGTGTGTGTGTGTGTGTGTGTGTGTGTGTGTGTGTTTCACTGTGTGTGTGTGTGTGTGTGCTGCAGGACGGCAACAAGTGCATTGAGAACGAAGAGCTGCACGGCTTCCTCAAGGACCTCATGGAACTGGTGCAGGAGGTGTGTGTCTTCCATCTACTGTCCCCCTGTCTGCCTGCCTGTCTGTCTGTCTGCCTGCCTGCCTGCCTGTCTGTCTGCCTGTCCGTTTGTCGCCTGTTGGTCTGTCTGTCGGTCTGTCTGCCTGCCTGTCTGCCTATCTGTCTGCCTGTCTGCCTATCTGTCTGTCTGTCCGCCTGTTCGTTTGTCCGCCTGTCTGTCTGTCTGCATGTCTGTCTGCCTGTCTGTCCGTCCGTCCGTCTGTCTATCTGTCTGCCTGTCTGTCCGTCTGTCGGTCGGCCGGCCTGCCTGTCTGCCTATCTGTCTGTCTGTCTGCCTGTCCGTTTGTCCGCCTGTTGGTCTGTCTGTCGGTCTGTCTACCTGTCTGTCTGTCCGTCTGTCGGTCGGTCGGCCTGCCTGTCTGCCTATCTGTCTGCCTGTCTGCCTATCTGTCTGCCTGTCTGCCTATCTGTCTGTGTGTTCACCTGTCTGTCGGTCTGTCTGCCTGTCTGTCGGTCTGTGTCCGTCTGTATGTCTGTCTGCCTGTCCGTTTGTCCGCCTGTCAGTCTGTCTGTCTGTGGCACCCTCTGTCCACCAGTTACTCAGGAACTGTGGTGTCTTCACTGAACAAGAGCCAGCGCTAAGTTTGCTTAGTGTAAAGGATGTTCCTAAGTGTATGCGTGGTGCTGTGGGCAGGACTATGTGTGATGGTTCTGTGTGATGGTGTGGCCAGGACAATGTGTGATGGTGTGGGCAGGACAATGTGTGATGGTGTGGGCAGGACAATGTGTGATGGTGTGGACAGGACAATGTGTGATGGTGTGGGCAGGACAATGTGTGATGGTGTGGACAGGACAATGTGTGATGGTGTGGGCAGGACAATGTGTGATGGTGTGGGCAGGACTATGTGTGATGGTGTGGGCAGGACAATGTGTGATGGTGTGGGCAGGACTATGTGTGATGGTGTGGGCAGGACTATGTGTGATGGTTCTGTGTGATGCTGTGGGCAGGACTATGTGTGATGGTGTGGGCAGGACTATGTGTGATGGTTCTGTGTGATGCTGTGGGCAGGACTATGTGTGATGGTGTGGGCAGGACTATGTGTGATGGTGTGGCCAGGACTATGTGTGATGCTGTGAGCAGGACTATGTGTGATGGTTCTGTGTGATGCTGTGGGCAGGACTATGTGTGATGCTGTGGGCAGGACTATGTGTGATGGTTCTGTGTGATGCTGTGGGCAGGACTATGTGTGATGCTGTGGGCAGGACTATGTGTGATGGTGTGGGCAGGACTATGTGTGATGGTTCTGTGTGATGGTGTGGGCAGGACTATGTGTGATGGTTCTGTGTGATGGTGTGGACAGGACTATGTGTGATGGTTCTGTGTGATGCTGTGAGCAGGACTATGTGTGATGGTTCTGTGTGATGCTGTGAGCAGG
>NC_134884.1:1693089-1705589 GCF_041734735.1 Babylonia areolata
GTGTTGTATTGCATTGAATTGCTTTGTGTTGTATTGCATTGAATTGCTTTGTGTTGTATTGTACTGTATTGCATTGAATTGCTTTGTGTTGTATTGCACTGTATTACATTGCATTGCTTTGTGTTGTATTGTACTGTATTGCATTGAATTGCTTTGTGTTGTATTGCACTGTATTGCATTGCATTGCTTTGTGTTGTATTGTACTGTATTGCATTGAATTGCTTTGTGTTGTATTGCACTGTATTGCATTGAATTGCTTTGTGTTGTATTGCACTGTATTGCATTGTGTTGTATTGTACTGTATTGCATTGAATTGCTTTGTGTTGTATTGCACTGTATTGCATTGAATTGCTTTGTGTTGTATTGTACTGTATTGCATTGAATTGCTTTGTGTTGTATTGCACTGTATTACATTGAATTGCTTTGTGTTGTATTGTACTGTATTGCATTGCTTTGTGTTGTATTGTACTGTATTGCATTGAATTGCTTTGTGTTGTATTGTACTGTATTGCATTGCATTGCTTTGTGTTGCATTGTACTGTATTGCATTGAATCGCTTTGCGTTGTATTGCATTGATTTGCTTTGTGTTGCATTGTACTGTATTGCATTGAATTGCTTTGTGTTGCATTGCACTGTATTGCATTGAATTGCTTTGTGTTGTATTGCACTGTATTGCATTGCATTGTGTTGTATTGCACTGTATTGCATTGCATTGTGTTGTATTGTACTGTATTGCATTGAATTGCTTTGTGTTGTATTGCATTGAATTGCTTTGTTTTGTATTGTACTGTATTGCATTGAATTGCTTTGTGTTGTATGTACTGCATTGCATTGAATTGCTTTGTGTTGTATGGCATTGCATTGCTTTGTGTTGCATTGTACTGCATTGCATTGCTTTGTGTTGTATTGTACTATATTGCATTGAATTGCTTTGCGTTGTATTGCATTGAGTTGCTTTGTGTTGTATTGGACTGTATTGCATTGCATTGTGTTGTATTGTACTGTATTGCATTGAATTGCTTTGTGTTGTATTGCACTGTATTGCATTGAATTGCTTTGTGTTGTATTGCACTGTATTGCATTGAATTGCTTTGTGTTGTATTGTACTGTATTGCATTGAATTGCTTTGTGTTGTATTGCACTGTATTGCATTGAATTGCTTTGTGTTGTATTGTACTGTATTGCATTGAATTGCTTTGTGTTGTATTGCATTGCATTGCTTTTTGTTGCATTGTACTGTATTGCATTGCATTGCTTTGTGTTGTATTGTACTGTATTGCATTGAATTGCTTTGCGTTGTATTGCATTGAGTTGCTTTGTGTTGTATTGGACTGTATTGCATTGCATTGTGTTGTATTGTACTGTATTGCATTGAATTGCTTTGTGTTGTATTGCACTGTATTGCATTGAATTGCTTTGTGTTGTATTGTACTGTATTGCATTGAATTGCTTTGTGTTGTATTGTACTGTATTGCATTGAATTGCTTTGCGTTGTATTGTACTGTATTGCATTGAATTGCTTTGTGTTGTATTGTACTGTATTGCATTGCATTGCATTGCTTTGTGTTGTATTGTACTGTATTGCATTGAATTGCTTTGTGTTGTACTGTATTGCATTGCTTTGTGTTGTATTGCATTGAATTGCTTTGTGTTGTATTGTACTGTATTGCATTGCATTGCTTTGTGTTGCATTGTACTGTATTGCATTGCATTGCGTTGTATTCTACTGTATTGCATTGAATTGCTTTGTGTTGTATTGTACTGTATTGCATTGAATTGCTTTGTGTTGTATTGCACTGTATTGCATTGTGTTGTATTGTACTGTATTGCATTGAATTGCTTTGTGTTGTATTGCACTGTATTGCATTGAATTGCTTTGTGTTGTATTGTACTGTATTGCATTGAATTGCTTTGTGTTGTATTGCACTGTATTGCATTGAATTGCTTTGTGTTGTATTGTACTGTATTGCATTGCATTGCATTGTGTTGTATTGTACTGTATTGCATTGAATTGCTTTGTGTTGTATTGCATTGAATTGCTTTGTTTTGTATTGTACTGTATTGCATTGAATTGCTTTGTGTTGTATGTACTGCATTGCATTGCATTGCTTTGTGTTGTATTGTACTATATTGCATTGAATTGCTTTGCGTTGTATTGCATTGAGTTGCTTTGTGTTGTATTGGACTGTATTGCATTGCATTGTGTTGTATTGTACTGTATTGCATTGAATTGCTTTGTGTTGTATTGCACTGTATTGCATTGAATTGCTTTGTGTTGTATTGTACTGTATTGCATTGAATTGCTTTGTGTTGTATTGTACTGTATTGCATTGCATTGCATTGCTTTGTGTTGCATTGTACTGTATTGCATTGCATTGCATTGTGTTGTATTCTACTGTATTGCATTGAATTGCTTTGTGTTGTATTGCATTGAATTGCTTTGTGTTGTATTGTACTGTATTGTACTGTATTGCATTGAATTGCTTTGTGTTGTATTGCACTGTATTACATTGAATTGCTTTGTGTTGTATTGTACTGTATTGCATTGCATTGCTTTGTGTTGTATTGCACTGTATTGCATTGCATTGCTTTGTGTTGTATTGTACTGTATTGCATTGCTTTGCTTTGTGTTGCATTGTACTGTATTGCATTGCATTGCTTTGTGTTGCATTGCACTGTATTGCATTGCATTGCTTTGTGTTGTATTGTACTATAGGCTCTTCTATGGCGAGCTGCAACAAGGGAAGAGATCACACGGAGGTCAGAAGAAGCGCTTCAGAGATACTCTGAAAGTCTCTCTGAAAGCGTTTGATATCAACCCTGACTCCTGGGAGGAATCTGCAGTGGACCGTAACAAATGGCGCGCTGCTGTGCACAAAGGCGCCAAGTTGTGCGAGGCCAACAGGACTGCTGCAGCTGTTCAGAAGAGGCAGGCCAGAAAGTCACGGGCAAACAAGCTCCCTGACAATGATATGCCTGTCTTTGTCTGCCCCAACTGTCAGCGAACATTTCGTGCGCAGATTGGACTATTCAGCCATCTGCGCACTCACAGATAGACTCATGAGCATCCTTCCCCCCACCCCACCACCACCCTCCCCCATCCCCCATCTGGATGACAACGATGGTCATCATCGATCTCGATGGACACACCACCACTATATTGCATTGAATTGCTTTGTGTTGTATTGTACTGTATTGTATTGCTTTGCTTTGCTTTGTGTTGTATTGTACTGTATTGCATTGAATTGCTTTGTGTTGTATTGCACTGTATTGCATTGCATTGCTTTGTGTTGTATTGTACTATATTGCATTGAATTGCTTTGCGTTGTATTGCATTGAGTTGCTTTGTGTTGTATTGGACTGTATTGCATTGCATTGTGTTGTATTGTACTGTATTGCATTGAATTGCTTTGTGTTGTATTGCACTGTATTGCATTGAATTGCTTTGTGTTGTATTGTACTGTATTGCATTGAATTGCTTTGTGTTGTATTGCACTGTATTACATTGAATTGCTTTGTGTTGTATTGTACTGTATTGCATTGAATTGCTTTGTGTTGTATTGTACTGTATTGCATTGAATTGCTTTGTGTTGTATGGCATTGCATTGCTTTGTGTTGCATTGTACTGCATTGCATTGCTTTGTGTTGCATTGTACTGTATTGCATTGAATCACTTTGCGTTGTATTGCATTGAGTTGCTTTGTTTTGTATTGCACTGTATTGCATGGCATTGCTTTGTGTTGTATTGTACTGTATTGCATTGAATTGCTTTGCGTTGTATTGTACTGTATTGCATTGCATTGCTTTGTGTTGTATTGTACTGTATTGCATTGAATTGCTTTGTGTTGTATTGTACTGTATTGCATTGAATTGCTTTGTGTTGTATTGTACTGTATTGCATTGCTTTGTGTTGCATTGTACTGTATTGCATTGAATTGCTTTGCGTTGTATTGCATTGAGTTGCTTTGTGTTGTATTGCACTGTATTGCATTGCATTGCTTTGTGTTGTATTTACTGTATTGCATTGAATTGCTTTGTGTTGTATTGCACTGTATTGCATTGCATTGCTTTGTGTTGTATTGTACTGTATTGCATTGAATTGCTTTGTGTTGTATTATTGCATTGTATTGTGTTCTGTTGTATTACTTTCATGTCACAACAGGTTTCTCTGTGTGAAATTGAAGCTCCTCTCCCCAAGGACTAAGCGTCGCCACAGTGCAGTGCCACTATTTATTTCCCTTCTGTCAGCAAGTGCATTTGTTTTCGTATCAAAGCGGAACTTTAAACATACTGTTGCCAGGGACCACTCTCTTTCTGCCAGAGGTTCTTTTACGTGCGTCAAGTGCATGCCACACACGGTGCCTCGGTTTATCGTCTCATACGAATGTGTAGTCTCCAGACCACCACCCAAGGTCTAGTGGAGGGGGAGAAAATACTGGCGACTGTGGGATTCGATCCTGGTCGCTGAGATTCTCTCGCTTCCTAAGGGGACGCGTTACCACTTGGCCACCACTCCACGTTTCCATCTCTGTGTGGGACCACGACAAAGCAGCCTCTGTCGTTGCCATGGGATCTACAGCTGATGCAGTTGGTGTGGTGTGTGTGGTGAAGCAGAGGAGACGGTGGTGAACTTCGCTTTTGGGGACTCCGTCGCCTTAGCAGTGGGTGTAGAGTTTTAGTTCACTGTCTTGTGGGTGGCCTCTTGGCGGCCATCTGATGGCCTGATGTTTACAGACTGCTACTGCTGGAGCGGGGGACACACACATATACACTCAAACATATGAACACATGCACACATATACACCCATACTTACGCATATGCTCACACACACACCGACAAATATCCTTTGACCAGTCCATCGCACCTCCGTAATGAATCAATGTTCAAACACAGCAACAAATTCATTCACACGAAATAAAACCTTGTGCACAATGGTAAAAAGATAATTCCTATCTACACAAAAATAACATACAGACTAAATCAGGGACAGTCATACCTTTATTTATTGTTATAAAAGAATGAACAGGACCACACGTCAAGAGAGAGGATAGTTATCCAGGAGAAAGGATTAATTTATTTTATAAAAATAAAAGAGATAGAGAGAAAAGTCCAAGCAGTTGAGGGAACACAAGGTGGCGGATTGATACATACTACATCACAGCTCTCATTGGCTGAAATGAAAAAGTAGTCCCAGTAGTCTGTTACGTCATGAGCACAGAACCTGCACACGGCACACCAAAAAGAAAAGAGAAAAACAACTGGATAGGACTGAGGCATGGGGTTGTGTCCCTTCCGTCGTCTCTCTCTCTACGCTTCAGATCAACGACTGGACCAAACAGTGATTCTCCCAGCCCCTCCACCCCCATCCCCTCCCTATCTCTCTTCACCATTGAAAGCCATGAACACATTCTCTTTATTAAACAAAATGTTTTAAGGTTCTACAGCCTTTTACGGCCATTAGGTCAGTGAATCCATTCTGCCCAGGGCTGGGCACAGGATGGCCATTAGGTCAGTGAATTCACATCCATTCTGCCCAGGGCTGGGCACAGGATGGCCATTAGGTCAGTGGAATTCACATCCATTCTGCCCAGGGCTGGGCACAGGATGGCCATTAGGTCAGTGAATTCACATCCATTCTGCCCAGGGCTGGGCACAGGATGGCCATTAGGTCAGTGAATTCACATCCATTCTGCCCAGGGCTGGGCACAGGATGGCCATTAGGTCAGTGAATTCACATCCATTCTGCCCAGGGCTGGGCACAGGATGGCCATTAGGTCAGTGAATTCACATCCATTCTGCCCAGGGCTGGGCACAGGATGGCCATTAGGTCAGTGAATTCACATCCATTCTGCCCAGGGCTGGGCACAGGATGGCCATTAGGTCAGTGAATTCACATCCATTCTGCCCAGGGCTGGGCACAGGATGGCCATTAGGTCAGTGAATTCACATCCATTCTGCCCAGGGCTGGGCACAGGATGGCCATTAGGTCAGTGAATTCACATCCATTCTGCCCAGGGCTGGGCACAGGATGGCCATTAGGTCAGTGAATTCACATCCATTCTGCCCAGGGCTGGGCACAGGATGGCCATTAGGTCAGTGAATTCACATCCATTCTGCCCAGGGCTGGGCACAGGATGACTCCGCGTGCCTCCTCCACACGTGGTGTACCACAAACAAAACTTCTTCCCAGAGAGGGAAAAACACAGAAAGAAAGAAAGAGGAACACTTTCAAACACGTGTCTGTCCACAGCAACACTTGATGGGGGGGGATGGGGAGATGGGGGGGGATGGGGAGATGGGGGGGGGGGTGGGGGATGGGGGGAGGGGTGGTGGGGGATGGGGAGAGGGGGGGGGGGGGGGAGGGGGGGGGGACAAGGGGGGGGGAGGGGGGGGGAGAAGGGGGGGATGGGGAGAAGGGGGGAGAGGTGGGGTCGGGACAAGGGGGGAGGGGTGGTGGGGGATGGGGGGGAGGGGTGGGGGGAAGGAGTGGTGGGGTCGGGAGAAGGGGGGAGGGGTGGTGGGGGATGGGGAGAAGGGTGGGAGGGGTGGTTGGGGATGGGGAGAAGGGGTGGGGAGAAGGGGGGACAAGGGGGGAGGGGTGGGGACAAGGGGGAGGGGTGGGGACAAGGGGGGAGGGGTGGTGGGGGATGAGGAGAGAGAACGGGGGAGGGGTGGTGGGGGATGGGGAGAAGGGGGGGACAAGGGGGGAGGGGTGGGGACAAGGGGGGAGGGGTGGTGGGGGATGGGGAGAAGGGGGGGGAGGGGTGGTGGGGGTGGGGAGAGGGGGGGAGGGGTGGGGACAAGGGGGGAGGGGTGGGGAGAAGGAGGGGGGAGGGGTGGTGGGGGATGGGGAGAAGGGGTGGGGAGAAGGGGTGGGGAGAAGGGGGGAGGGGTGGGGGGGGGAGGGGTGGGGACAAGGGGGGAGGGGTGGGGACAAGGGGGGGAGGGGTGGTGGATGGGGAGAAGGGGGGAGGGGTGGGGAGAAGGGGTGGGGAGAAGGGGGGAGGGGTGGGGAGAAGGGGTGAGGGTGGTGGGGGATGGGGACAAGGGGGGAGGGGTGGGGACAATGGGGGAGGGGTGGTGGGGGATGGGGAGAAGGGGGGAGGGGTGGGGAGAAGGGGGGAGGGGTGGGGAGAAGGGGGGAGGGGTGGTGGGGGATGGGGAGAAGGGGGGAGGGGTGGTGGGGGATGGGGAGAAGGGGGGAGGGGTGGGGAGAAGGGGGGAGGGGTGGTGGGGGTGGGGAGAAGGGGGGAGGGGTGGTGGGGGATGGGGAGAAGGGGGGGGAGGGGTGGGGAAAAGGGGGGAGGGGTGGGGAAAAGGGGGGAGGGGTGGTGGGGGATGGGGAGAAGGGGGGAGGGGTGGGGAGAAGGGGGGAGGGGTGGTGGGGGATGGGGAGAAGGGGGGAGGGGTGGTGGGGGATGGGGAGAAGGGGGGAGGGGTGGTGGGGGATGGGGAGAAGGGGGGAGGGGTGGTGGGGGATGGGGAGAAGGGGGGAGGGGTGGGGACAAGGGGGGAGGGGTGGGGACAAGGGGTGGGGACAAGGGGGGAGGGGTGGTGGGGGATGGGGAGAAGGGGGAAGGGGTGGGGACAAGGGCGGAGGGGTGGGGAGAAGGGGGGAGGGGCGGTGGGGGATGGGGAGAAGGGGGGAGGGGTGGGGAGAAGGGGGGAGGGGTGGGGAGAAGGGGGGAGGGGCGGTGGGGGATGGGGAGAAGGGGGGAGGGGTGGGGACAAGGGGGGAGGGGTGGTGGGGGTGGGGACAAGGGGGGAGGGGTGGTGGGGGTGGGGAGAAGGGGGGGGAGGGGTGGTGGGGATGGGGAGAAAGGGGGGAGGGGTGGGGAGAAAGGGGGGAGGGGTGGGGACAAGGGGGGAGGGGTGGTGGGGGATGGGGACAAGGGGGGAGGGGTGGGGACAAGGGGGGAGGGGTGGTGGGGGATGGGGAGAAGGGGGGAGGGTGGGGAGAAGGGGGGAGGTGTGGTGGGGCGTGGGGAGAAGGGGGGGGGGGCATGGGGAGAAGGGGTGGGGAGAAGGGGGAGGGGTGGGGAGAAGGGGGGAGGGGTGGTGGGGCGTGGGGAGAAGGGGGGGGGCATGGGGAGAAGGGGTGGGGAGAAGGGGGAGGGGTGGGGAGAAGGGGGGAGGGGTGGTGGGGGATGGGGAGAAGGGGGGAGGGTGGGGGAGAAGGGGGAGGTGTGGTGGGGTGTGGGGAGAGGGGGGAGGGCCATGGGAGAAGGGGGTGGGGAGAAGGGGGGAGGGTGGGGGAGAAGTGGGGGAGGGGTGGGGAGAAGGGGGGAGGGGTGGTGGGGGATGGGGAGAAGGGGGGAGGGTGGGGAGAAGGGGGGAGGTGTGGTGGGGCGTGGGGAGAAGGGGGGGGGGCATGGGGTGGGGAGAAGGAGGGAGGGGTGGGAGAGAAGGGGGGGAGGGGTGGTGGGGGATGGGGAGAAGGGGGGAGGGGTGGGGAGAAGGGGGGAGGTGTGGTGGGGTGTGGGGAGAGGGGGGGGGCTCATGGGAGAAGGGGTGGGGGAGAAGGGGGAGGGGTGGGGAGAAGGGGGGAGGTGTGGTGGGGGATGGGGAGAAGGGGGGAAGGGTGGGGAGAAGGGGGGAGGTGTGTTGGGGGATGGGGAGAAGGGGGGAGGGGTGGGGAGGAGGGGGGAGGGGTGGTGGGGGATGGGCAGAAGGGGGTGGTGGGCAGTTGGGGGCGTGGGGGGTGGGGTGGGGGGGCCAGGCGAGAGTAAGGTAGTAGGGTAATAAAGATATCACATCTGTCGTCGAAACAGGCTGATTTTTGGGGGGTGGGGGTGGGGTGGGTTGTTTTTTTTTTTTGCATGCCAAAATCATCACATTCGTATAGTAATAAAAGGAGCAATGCCTAGCATACCAACACACAACATAAACAAAAAAAAAAAAAGAACCCCACAAGCATTGTTCAGTGGTTCAGCTTTCGGGGGGGGGGGGGGGGGGCGGGGGGGGACAGTTAGGAAGAAGGCAAGAAAGGTCTGTTAACTGCTGGCATGATAAATAAATAAATAAATATTCATGAACTGATTGACCTCAAAAGGTCAGCAACGGCAGTCTTCCGTCGCTCAAGGCCTTCGAAGAGGTATGGATGAAGTCTTTCACACACCCCTGGCTAAACTACAGGTATACATACATATTCACAAGAGGCAAGGGGTCACGGCTGATCAACAGATCATTTCCAGATCATTTTTGTTTGTTTGTTTTGTTGATGTCTTTTTTTCTTTTCTTTTTTCTTTCAAATCACTCGTTGCATCACTTCAACACACCACGCACTAAAACTAAGGCGACCTACACACGTCTTACAGTCCACTGGCGGGGGGCAATGTCTGAACAAGTGTGGGGGGGGGGGGGGGGGGGGGGGGGGGGTTAGTCAGATGATGATGATGATGATGATGGCGTCTCGTCATTCACCGCCGCTTCCCTTCCTTTGAGAGTTACGTCCTCCTCCAGAGGTCTGCGTTTCCATAACAACAAAGGGTGTGGGTGTGTTCGGACACAGGGAACGTGGCCATGCTTCTCTCCGGTCAGCCAGCTGTCCGGAACACGTTCACACGCACACACACACACACACACGCACGCGCACACACACACACACACGCACGCACGCGCGCGCGCGAGTGAGTACACGCACACAACACCCCCCCTCCCTCCCCCAAACACACTCCAGCTACCTAGTAAGCAAAACACCCAGCCTAGTCACACACACACACACACACACACACGAGTTCTGAACGGCCTGAGAGAAATGGACCTATGTAATGGGAAGGGTGGCGGGTGGGGGAGGAGGGGGGGGGGAGGAAAGAGGAGGGGTTGACTAGCCAGAAAACATTCAACAACGAAAAAAAACCTCATTACGTCATATCCTGTGCGGATCACGTCACTTCCTGTATATCTGTTTACGGGTCTGAGGTCGATTTAAGCTGAATGACAGTTGTGTGTCCACTGGAGATAAACCGCCGTATTATGCAGTCCTGTCTGACACAGCGTCAATGCACTTTGAGTGGAGAACCAAAGTGGCCAAGAGAAGAAACCCAAAAATTGTCAAAAACTATCCGGTCTCATGTTGCAGTCCTGTGAGTAAACCGTCAGTGGATGACTGAGCCCTGATGGGTCAACCCCCACACCCACACCCGTGGGCTCCGCCAGGCGAACAGCGCCACCCTGTCACGGGACAAAGTGATTGTTGTTGATCACTCCCGCTTCCTTCTGTCTGCGTCTGAAGACTGGCTGCACACACTCCTTCCTTCCTTCCACTCCTACCCCCGAAAAACCCCACCCCCTCCACCTCAAGATTGGATGCACACAGCCAGCAGTGCTGCCCCCCCCCCACCCCCACCCCCCTCTTCTTCCATCCCCACCCCCATCCCCTTCACACTTCTCTTCAAAACACAAACGGCTTCAGCAGTACGCCTTGGTTCGGCAGGCAGTGCAGTGGTGGCGGTGGTAGCTGCGGTCAAGCCGCCCACCCAGACTCACAGTGCCTGCCCTCAGGTCCCTACACAGGCTGTCACAGAACAGAGACCCCCCCCCCCCATCATCCCCCCCTGACCTCCCACCCCCACGCCCCAACAGGGGTCAAAGGACTATATATTTAAAAAAAAATTTTTTACACCAACACACACGGTCTCCTTGCAATGGGAGATCGGGTCAAGATGCTCTCTCGTGAAGAAGACAGAACAGAAAAACAAACAAAGGAACAATCAACGAGACATTTCCTTGGTCAGGTTCGGAAGGAAACCCCGACGACGTCCCACACGACGTTTGATTCAATGCCTGTGGACACCCGGACACACCACACGGTGTTTCTCCACTGACGGACAGAATGGATCCATGGGTGTCTACCTGTATTATCAGTCTGCCTCAAGGGACCATCCCCACCAACCTGCCTGAACGAACTATCGCTATCAGTTTGCCTGATCGAACTATCACTATCAGTTTGCCTGATCGGAGAGTGATGATCGGACCGTCACTCTCAATTTACCTGAACAAACCATCACTATCAATGTGCCTCTAACGATCTACACTGTCAACCTGTCTGAACGGATCATCACTATAATCTGCCTGTATAGATCTTCACTATCAATCTGTCTGAACGGATCATCACTATAATCTGCCTGTATAGATCTTCACTATCAACCTGTCACTATCTACCTGCCTACATGGGCCACAATTGTCAGCTGGGGTTGTTTTCCAGCAGACAGCCAGCAAAAAGACACTACGATACTTCCCAGGGGACAGCACCCAGCCAGATACAGACAACAGTAACCTTTCTGCAGGGCGTCAGCAACCTCTACTTCTCCCTCGCCACCCTCCACCATAAACCATCCCAGCCAATCACCAGCCTCGGAAATGCTCAACAACAAACCTTCCCAAACAATCATCAACGTTGGAGATGCTCAACAACAAACCTTCCCAAACAATCATCAACCTTGGAGATGCTCAACAATAAACCTTCCCAAACAATCACCAGCCTTGGAGATGCTCAACAATAAACCTTCCCAAACAATAATCAACCTTGAAGAGACTCAGCTCTAAACCTTCTCAGCCAGTCATCAGCCTTGAAGAGGCTCTACGAGCAATCAAAAACCATCAGCAGCCAGCAAGGAAAGAGAATCTATGAACCTTGCAAGGGCATCACAGACTGTGCAAGGCACTTCGGGCAACATGAGCCTGACTTCAAAGAGCGTCACCAGCTGGCCTTCAAAAGGCACTATGAGCCTTCAAAAGACGCCACCAGCTACCCCTCTCCAAAGGCTTTTACGTGCCTGACTTCACAAGGCGTCACCATGTACACTTCAAAAGGCACTGTAAACCTTCAAAGGACGTCACCACATCGCCCTCAATAAGCTCAACAAGCCTTCAAAGGACACCTTCAAATAGATCCTATGAGCCTTCATAGACCTTCACCAGCCAACAAGGTCAAGGTCACAGGTGAGGGGGGTGTGGCGGGAGGTCAGAGGTCGGAGTTCAGGACAGCAGGTGGAAGAACATTGTGGCCAGACTGACGTTGATGGCGATCACCAGCATCAGCAGCTGCCGTTCATGGCACCAGTCCTGCAACACACACACACACACACACACACGCACACGCACGCACACACACACGCACGCACGGACACACGCATACACACACACACAAACACACACACATATTTTGATAATACCGATACAGTCAGTCAGGTGTAAATGTGACCCTGTTCAGCCTCGACTAGCGCAATTCATAATGTGTGGATGTGCACACACACACACACACACACACACACACAAACACACACGCGCGCGCGCCCCTGTTCAACCTCGACTACCATAATTTATAATATAATATACACGTCAGTTGCAACCCACATAAGTAATTCACACTCCGATTTATACCCTATATTTTCATGGTCTCTTTAGACCTTCATACATACATCCACACACCCATCTACCTACCTACTAACCAACACACACACACACACCCCAACACACACAAACCTACACAAAACA
>NC_134884.1:1723089-1728089 GCF_041734735.1 Babylonia areolata
TCGGGGGTTAAGCACTATCAAACTGTCTTGGCGACTTCGTTGAAGAAGTAAGCAACACCGAAAATGACTGCTTGCTTCGCATGAGAGAAATCTTCATCCTGCGGAACCATTGGCTCTGAGAGGGCTTAGCGACTGCACGAAGAAGTTGTCTACTTTAACACCGAAATTCCTATCACGCGGTATGGACTTCCCCCCACTGCTAACCGTTCATAAAGGCCTCCTGGTGTTTCCAGGCTTACACTTGGTCAGAACCCTGATATAGTGGGGGCTTGTAACACACACGACTGACACGGACACTCACACACACATCCACCCAAGAGAGAGAGAGAGAGAGAGAGAGAGAGAGATCCACTCGGGCAGCAATAGCTTTATTTTTGGGCAGGAGTGACGTAAAATAGAGCAGGAGAAAGACGTCACTGCTGACGTGGGAGCGGTGGAACGTACAGCCAGTGCCGGGGTCAGACACCGCACAGAGATTGGGAAAGGTCAGCCACTGCTGCCGTCTGCTTCACTGCCCCCCCACCCCCCACCCCCCTTCTGGCTACGTCACAATCATGTACCACACCTGGCTACGTCACAA
Source organism: Babylonia areolata (assembly GCF_041734735.1). Taxonomy (NCBI): domain Eukaryota; kingdom Metazoa; phylum Mollusca; class Gastropoda; order Neogastropoda; family Buccinidae; genus Babylonia; species Babylonia areolata. The sequence continues at coordinate 1,723,670 of NC_134884.1, forward strand.
TGATGTACCATCCCTCCTTCTGGCTACGTCACAAATCCCTCCTTCTGGCTACGTCACAATGATATACCCCCCACCCCCCATGGCTACGTCACAATGATGTACCATCCCTCCTTCTGGCTACGTCACAATGATGTATCGTCACTCCTTCTGGCTACGTCACAATGATGTACCATCCCTCCTTCTGGCTACGTCATAATGATGTACCATCCCTCCTTCTGGCTACGTCACAATGATGTACCACCTCTCCTTCTGGCTACGTCACAATGATGTACCACCCCTCCTTCTGGCTACGTCACAATGATGTACCATCCCTCCTTCTGGCTACGTCACAATGATGTACCATCCCTCCTTCTGGCTACGTCACAATGATGTACCATCCCTCCTTCTGGCTACGTCACAATGATGTACCATTCCTCCTTCTGGCTACGTCACAATGATGTACAACCCCTCCTTCTGGCTACGTCATAATGATGTACCATCCCTCCTTCTGGCTACGTCATAATGATGTAACACTCCTCCTTCTGGCTATGTCATAATGATGTACCACCCCTCCTTCTGGCTACGTCATAATGATGTACCATCCCTCCTTCTGGCTACGTCACAATGATGTACCACCCCTCCTTCTGGCTACGTCATAATGATGTACCACCCCTCCTTCTGGCTACGTCACAATGATGTACCATCCCTCCTTCTGGCTACGTCACAATGATGTACTGTCCCTCCTTCTGGCTACGTCACAATGATGTACCACCCCTCCTTCTGGCTACGTCACAATGATGTACCATCCCTCCTTCTGGCTACGTCACAATGATGTATCATCCCTCCTTCTGGCTACGTCACAATGATGTACCATCCCTCCTTCTGGCTACGACACAATGATGTACCACCCCTCCTTCTGGCTACGTCATAATGATGTACCATTCCTCCTTCTGGCTACGTCACAATGATGTACTGTCCCTCCTTCTGGCTACGTCACAATGATGTACCATCTCTCCTTCTGGCTACGTCACAATGATGTATTGTCCCTCCTTCTGGCTACGTCATAATGATGTACCATCTCTCCTTCTGGCTACGTCATAATGATGTACCATCTCTCCTTCTGGCTACGTCACAATGATGTACCATCCCTCCTTCTGGCTACGTCACAATGATGTATTGTCCCTCCTTCTGGCTACGTCATAATGATGTACCATCTCTCCTTCTGGCTACGTCACAATGATGTACCATCCCTCCTTCTGGCTACGTCACAATGATGTACCACCCCTCCTTCTGGCTACGTCACAATGATGTACCATCTCTCCTTCTGGCTACGTCACAATGATGTATTGTCCCTCCTTCTGGCTACGTCATAATGATGTACCATCTCTCCTTCTGGCTACGTCATAATGATGTACCATCTCTCCTTCTGGCTACGTCACAATGATGTACCATCCCTCCTTCTGGCTACGTCACAATGATGTACCACCCCTCCTTCTGGCTACGTCACAATGATGTACCATCTCTCCTTCTGGCTACGTCACAATGATGCACCATCCCTCCTTCTGGCTACGTCACAATGATGTAACACCCCTCCTTCTGGCTACGTCATAATGATGTACCACCCCTCCTTCTGGCTACGTCACAATGATGTACCATCTCTCCTTCTGGCTACGTCACAATGATGTACTGTCCCTCCTTCTGGCTACGTCACAATGATGTACCACCCCTCCTTCTGGCTACGTCACAATGATGTACCATCCCTCCTTCTGGCTACGTCACAATGATGTATCATCCCTCCTTCTGGCTACGTCACAATGATGTACCATCCCTCCTTCTGGCTACGACACAATGATGTACCACCCCTCCTTCTGGCTACGTCATAATGATGTACCATTCCTCCTTCTGGCTACGTCACAATGATGTACTGTCCCTCCTTCTGGCTACGTCACAATGATGTACCATCTCTCCTTCTGGCTACGTCACAATGATGTATTGTCCCTCCTTCTGGCTACGTCATAATGATGTACCATCTCTCCTTCTGGCTACGTCATAATGATGTACCATCTCTCCTTCTGGCTACGTCACAATGATGTACCATCCCTCCTTCTGGCTACGTCACAATGATGTACCATCTCTCCTTCTGGCTACGTCACAATGATGTACCATCTCTCCTTCTGGCTACGTCACAATGATGTACCATCCCTCCTTCTGGCTACGTCATAATGATGTACCATTCCTCCTTCTGGCTACGTCACAATGATGTACTGTCCCTCCTTCTGGCTACGTCACAATGATGTACCATCTCTCCTTCTGGCTACGTCACAATGATGTATTGTCCCTCCTTCTGGCTACGTCATAATGATGTACCATCTCTCCTTCTGGCTACGTCACAATGATGTACCATCCCTCCTTCTGGCTACGTCACAATGATGTACCACCCCTCCTTCTGGCTACGTCACAATGATGTACCATCTCTCCTTCTGGCTACGTCACAATGATGTATTGTCCCTCCTTCTGGCTACGTCATAATGATGTACCATCTCTCCTTCTGGCTACGTCACAATGATGTACCATCCCTCCTTCTGGCTACGTCACAATGATGTACCACCCCTCCTTCTGGCTACGTCACAATGATGTACCATCTCTCCTTCTGGCTACGTCACAATGATGCACCATCCCTCCTTCTGGCTACGTCACAATGATGCACCATCCCTCCTTCTGGCTACGTCACAATGATGCACCATCCCTCCTTCTGGCTACGTCACAATGATGTACCATCCCTCGTTACTCTCTTCGTCTGTATCACGCTCCGTTTGGATGTGTCTGTAACATTCGTATCGTGTGTACATCCTTACCGATCACCTGATGTCTACATCGTTACCATGTGGATTGGTCAGTCCGTACATCTGCACCAGTTCTCTCTTCTGGCTACATCTGCACTGTATGTGATAATCATTTCTATATCAGAAAGGCCAGAGGTAGAAATACTGGGATAATCTGTTGGGCTGGTTGGCTTCTGTTTTCCTTTTGGTATGCCTGGTGTATATGTATATATAGAACACACACACACACACACACACACACACACACACACACACACACACACACACACACACACACACACACACACACACACACACACACACACACACACACACACAATCTCTCTCTCTTTCTCTACCTGACATGTTGATTAACCTGTTGATTTATTTATTGATGAATTGACAGAGCGAAACCCAAAAACCGTTGTCTCACAATCTGTCTTTTGACAGATACACACATGCGCATGATATATAAACTATATACACTGACGTGATACCATTCATCGTTTCCCAGGATATAAAGCAGAGGGACGTTTATGCATTCTGACACTGACGTGTTGCCGTAATTTTTTTTTTTTTCTGGGTTGTACAGGGACAACAAGCACAGGGAATTTTTTTATTTACTGACACAGATGTGTCTCCATCAATCATCTCCGAGTAAAACACGTTCACACACGCCTCCCCCCCTCCCCCCCACACAAATAACAAAGCAGAGTTTGATTGCAAACACAGCTTCACACACACACACACACACACACACACACACACACACGCACACACACACACAGAGATAAACACGCACACACACACAACTGCCCTTCATCACTACCCTCTCCCCCCCCCCACACACACAACTGCCCTTCATCACTACCCTCTCCCCCCCACACACACACACAACTGCCCTTCATCACTACCCTCTCCCCCCCCCCACACACACACAACTTCCCTTCATCACTACCCTCCCCCCCCCCCCAACTGCCCTTCATCACTACCCTCTCCCCCCCCCACACACACAACTGCCCTTCATCACTACCCTCTCCCCCCCCACACACACAACTGTCCTTCATCACTACCCTCTCCTCCCCCCACACACACAACTGCCCTTCATCACTACCCTCTCCCCCCCCCCACACACACAACTGCCCTTCATCACTACCCTCTCCCCCCCCACACACACAACTGCCTTCATCACTACCCTCTCCCCCCCCCCCCCCACACACACAACTGTCCTTCATCACTACCCTCTCCTCCCCCCCACACACACAACTGCCCTTCATCACTACCCTCTCCCTCCCCCACACACACACAACTGCCCTTCATCACTACCCTCTCCTCCCCCCACACACACAACTGCCCTTCATCACTACCCTCTCCCCCCCCCACACACACACAACTGCCCTTCATCACTACCCTCTCCCCCCCCCACACACACACAACTGTCCCTTCATCACTACCCTCTCCTCCCCCCACACACACAACTGCCCTTCATCACTACCCTCTCCCCCCCCCCCACACACACACAACTGCCCTTCATCACTACCCTCTCCCCCCCCCCCACACACACACAACTGCCCTTCATCACTACCCTCTCCCCCCCCCCACACACACAACTGCCCTTC
>NC_134884.1:1738089-1743089 GCF_041734735.1 Babylonia areolata
TATAGCGTCTATCCTTGGTCGGAGACCAAGCTCTAAGCGCTTTACAAACACGGGGTCATTTGCACAACAGGCTGCCTACCTGGGTAGAGCCGACTGACGGCTGCCACTGGGCGCTCATCATTCGTTTTCTGTGTCGTTCAGTCAGATTTCAGGCACGCATACACACACACTCAGACAGACATGTGACGTTTTACGAGTATGTCCGTTTTCGGGGGTGTGCATGCTGGGTATGTTCTTGTTTCCATAACCCACCGAACGCTGACATGCATTACAGGATATTTAACGTGCATATTTGATCTTCTGCGTGCGTATACACACGAAGGGGGTTCAGGCACTAGCAGGTCTGCACATATGTTGACCTGGGAGATCGGAAAAATCTCCACCCTTTACCCACCAGGCGCCGTCACCGTGATTCGAACCCGGGACCCTCAGATTGAAAGTCCAACGCTTTAACCATTCGGCTATTGCGCCCGTCAGTACAACACAATACAATACAAGGTCACAACCTGTTCTACAATGTCTCAGACTGGGGGAAACAAGACAGTGCCAACTCTTCATACTGTTACACCTCTGAAGCTTGTCTTGAAGTATGTGGTTACGCTGCTTGGGTTAAGAAAAGCCGCATAGTACATCAAACAATACGTATGCAGTTGCCTACATGTAATCACAGACAGACTCCACAGACTAAGAGGAAGGTGGTAGAGTGGTGAAGACACTCATCTGTCAATACAGAGTCCGTGAGAGTCTGGGTTCGAATCCCGTTCTCGCCCTTTCTCCCAAGTTTGACTGGAAAATCAAACTGAGAGTCGATAGACCCATGTCCCCTGTCCAGCACGCACTTGGCGACACTGAAAAAAGAACCCACGGCAACAAAACGGTTGTCCTGTGGCAAAGTTCTGTAGAAGTCCGCTCAGCTAGACTCACACACACAAGCACTCAAGGCCTGACTAAACGCGTTGGGTCATGCTCCTGGTCAGGCATCTACCTACAGATGTGGTGTCGCCGTGAATAATAATTATATGGATTTGTCCGAACGCTGTGACGCCTCCTTGAGAAACTGAAACACAACCTGAAACAGACAGTTGAGGTGGCACCAGTCCAGTTTCATTAACAGACAATGACGTCAAGCACTGCAGAGAGTTCGCCACGTGCTGACTACACCGCACTGTCCGCATTAATCTTGTCTGTGATTACAGAGAATCCTTTGGGTTCTGTCAGACGGCACACAGCTTCACAAAACATCATTCCACGGAAATAGGTCAAACCATACCACTGCACAGAAACAGGTCAAACCACGCCGACTTTACAATCACGCATCGCAGATGTCAAATCATAGATGATACCTCCCTTTCTAACTGTCGTCTGCGAAAGATTGAATGGAAACAGAGTGAGTTTGGATGACTTTCCGTTTTCAGTTTCAGTTTCTTAAGGAGTGTCACTGCGTTCGGACAAATCCATATACACTACACCACATCTGCCAGGCATCTATGCCTGACCAGCAGCATAACCCAACGCACTTAGCCAGGCCTTGAGTGCATGCTTATATACTTGTGTATGGATCAGTGCCGATTTCTTCCACATAATTTGGCCACAAGACAACATTCTTGTTGCCATGGGTACTTATTCAGTGCGCCAAGTGCGTGCTGGAAACAGGGCCTAGTTTTATCGTCTCATCCGAATGACTAAACTCTCGGTTTAATTTTCCAGTCAATTCAGTTTCAGTAGCTCAAGGAGGCGTCACTGCGTTCGGACAAATCCATATACGCTACACCACATCTGCCAAGCAGATGCCTGACCAGCAGCGTAACCCAACGCGCTTAGTCAGGCCTTGAGAAAAGAAAAAGAAAAAAAAGGTGAATAAATAATAGATAAGCTTACATAAATAAATAAATAAATAAATAATAATTATGACATAAAAAAGGTAGTAGTAATGATAATAATAATAAATAAATAAATAAATAAATAAAACAATGATGATAAATTTCCGTCACACTTGGGAGAAAGGGAGAGAGCGGGAATCGAACCCACAACCTAACAGACTCTGTATTGACAGATGAGCGTCTTAACCATTCTGCCACCTTCCACATGTTGGATGAATGTATGAAGAGGTATGGGGTCCGTGATGAAGAGTGTAGGACCTATGACCGAGCCTTGTGGAACTCCCAACAAGACAGGTGCTGGTTGTGATGAGTGATACTTGATGATGTCATGGATGACGGATCACAGACTCACACTACACGCTAATAAAACAGGAGCACTTTTTATTCACTCAGAACGCTCCTTTTTCTGACTCAGCATTCACGTGTCGTGGTAAGGACCTCAGATATATCGTGTTCTTCTCGTTGATTTTCGTTTCGTGAATGATTGTGATTTCTTCTCTTTTTCATTTTGTTCAGCTCCTCAAGGCTGTGTAAGTTTGTGCCAGTGCTATCTGGCTTGATTGCTACTTGTTGTTTGTTAAGGTTTTGTTGAATACACTCCCTTGTCATGTGACCCGTATGACAATAACTTTTCACAGCGTCATGCGTGTGTATACGTGAGAGAGTGGGAGAAAGAAAGAGAGACAGACAGACAGACAGACAGCCGGAAACAGAGACAGAGAAACAGAGACAGAGAACAGACAGAGACACAGGCACACACAGACAGCCATCTGGTGACAGAAGAAAAGAACGAAAGCAGCGTTGTCCGTCGACCTTGACCTTGACCCAGTCCGCACATGTGACGTCACGGCAATCCCCAGCTGTGACAGAACAGTGACAGACACGGCAGGGGGCGGGGGTGTTGGGGGAAGGGGGGGGGGGGGGGGGGGGAGGAAGGAAGGGGAAGAGGAGGAGGCAGAGGTAAGAGGGCTGGCTGAGATAAGGTGACGGTGGGGTTGACTGCAACTTCGCTTTTCGCTGCAGTGCTTCGCCTGTTGTGCTGGTGGATGGTGGACAAGGGAGGTAAGCAATGGCTGGCACAGAGAGAGAGAGAGAGAGAAAGAGAGAGAGAGATGTGGGGAGAGGGGAAGGAGGGGGCGGGGGTGTGGTTGCTGGTGGTTCTGGTCACATCAGTGGCAGCAGCAGCAGCAGCAGTGCTATCGCCAGCCGTTGGTGTGTCTCCGAGAGTCTGCCGACATTAATCGATCAAGTCTTGGCTGCCTGTGTGTACGGTTGGCTTATCACTGCATTAACAGATGGTTTGGCTGTCTCTGCCTCTGTCTGTCTGCCTGTCTCTGTCTCTGCCTCTGTCTCTGCCCCTGTCTCTGTCTCTGCCTCTGTCTCTGTCTCTCCTGCCGGTTCTCAGGTAGCCGTTCAATTCACACGGCATTGTTGAATAATCCGATACCTACATTTTGACGATTGGGTTCTGGCCGGGGGTGGGGTAGGGGGTGGGAGGATGACTGACTGAATGAGAGCAAAGAAGGAAGGAAGGAAAGAAGAGGAGAAGGAAAGAAAGGAAGGATGAACAGAGGAAGAAATATAGGAGTGAAGGAAGGATAAGGAAGAAAAGAGGAAGGAAGTAGGAACGGAGGCTGGAGAATAGAAAGAATAATGAAGGGAGGAAGACAGATGGAAAGAAGGATGGAAGGAAGGAAGGAAGGAAGGAAGGAAATATGATGAGTGACGCAAGACGTATTGGCGGGAATGACTGTTGACTTGTTTGCTATGGTTTCAGTTTCAGTTTCAGTGGCTCAAGGAGGCGTCACTGCGTTCGGACAAATCCATATACGCTACACCACATCTACCAAGCAGATGCCTGACCAGCAGCGTAACCCAACGCGCTTAGTCAGGCCTTGAGAAAAAAAGGTGAATAAATAATAGATAAGCTTACATAAATAAATAAATAATAATTATAATAAAAAAAGTAGTAGTAGTAATAATAATAATATATAAAAAAATACAACAATGATGATAAATAAGCAAGTAAATGTAAAACATGAAGACACACATTCACACATACACCCACATATGCATAACAGATTGCTACAGCGTTAGGTTATTTTAGTTCTCGACTAATCACAGAGATGGACATCAGCTAGCAGATGGGCCCACAGCAAAGTGAAAGCCGTATGATCAATGGTTTCTCCATTGCAACGGGATTTCATTTTTCTGAGCTCAGTCTTTCGGGGAGGACGTGACTCTCAACGCTGTTTGATCCCAGGTTTCTCCACTTCAACGGAAATTCAGTTTACAGCTTAATCTTTTCTGAAGGACTATGCTCTCAAGCCAGGGGGCACGATTGCACTGGCTCAAGCGCTGCAGCCTTGGGGGATGGTTGACCTTTCGGGACCATCCCAATGCCGCCTGTCCCAAGGCCATCTTTGCCGAGAGGGTGAGGGTATATCTTGGGCAAGACACTTTCCACTATAATCAAACTCTAGCCCAGATTGTAGGGGCAGCAGTTGCCTCCTCTGACGTTCGAACGGTCACATACGACTGTCATACTTACGGGTTGTTTGGTTTGATCGATTGGCCAGTTACCTGATAGATTGGTGGAACGAGGGGAGAGAGACAGAGAGAGAGGGGGAGAGGGGTGGGGCAGACAGAAAGTGAGAGACGGAAAGATAGAGTGAGACAGAGTGAGACAAAGACAGACGGACACAGAGACAGAGGACACACACACACACACACACACACACACGCACACAAACCAACAAAAAGAAAACACACACACACAATACACACACACACACACAAACCAACAAAAACACACACACACACACACACACACACACACACACACACACAACACACCTCCATCAGCGTAGCTCTCACAGCCGTAGCCGTCCTGTAGCCCGGTAGTCCAGGTTCCCTCGTAGCGCGCCCCGGAGGAGGTGGAGTGCCTCAGCCCGTAGCGACCCTTAAAGCCCTGGGTCCACTCCCCTCGGTACACCCACCGGCCCTTGGACTCGATCCCCAACCCGTGCCGCTTGCCCTGGAACCACTGGCCCCGGTAGTTGTTGCCAGAGGGCCAGGTGTAGATCCCCGAGACTTCGAACCCGTAGTGCCAGGCGCCGG
>NC_134884.1:1755589-1760589 GCF_041734735.1 Babylonia areolata
CCACCCCACTCCCCACCACCCTCCGCACCCCCACCACCCCACGCAACCCTCTCGATCACAGTAACAGCCAGCACAGTAGTCTTCGTTTCAGTATGAACGTGAAACAGACACACACATTGAAACACACTTCTGTCGGTTCACAACGTCAGTCTTCAGTCAACTCAGATAGCTACAGTCCCGCTAAAACATACACACTCTCATTCAGTTAGATCTTTGTTGGTTCAAAAATTTATAGTAGTTCGCTCAGATAGCTACCCTAAAACATACATACTCTCATTCAAATAGATCTTTGTTGGTTCAAAAATTTTATAGTAGTTCGCTCAGATAGCTACCCTAAAACATATATATATATACACTCGTTCAAATTGACCTTTGCTGATCCACAATTTCATAGTTGTTCAATGAGACTGCTATCCTAAAACATACACACTCTCCGGGCATTCAAACACACTGACCTTTGTCAGTTCACAACATCATAGCAGTTCGCTCAGACTGCGATCCTAAAACATTCAACAGTAACTTCACACAGACTGCTATCCTAAAGCAAACACACTCTCGCTGAAACAGACCTTTGTCGCTTCACAATTTCACAGAAGTTCACTCACATTGGTATCCTCTCCCTCAGTTTCCCCGAGAAGAATGAAATGACCTTTCTCTACGGTGAGCTTGGCTGGCAGCAGAGGCGGCACACAGCACAGCACAGCACAGCACAGCACAGCACAACACACACACAAAATTGCCGGTGCGGCACAGACCTCATGAACACAGATGGAAAAAAAAAAGAAAAAGAAGAAAAGCCAGCATTTCTCTTCGTATACACAGTGTGAGCAGTTTCCACCCCCCCTCCCCTCTCCCCCTTTTCTCTGCCTACGTGCACCAGTTGGCACACACACACACACACACACACACACACACACACACACACACACATGTACACAAACAGACAGAGAAACTGACTGAGAAAGGGCAGACAGTAGTTAGGTCAGAAGCAGGAGGCAGGTGAAGAACTGGTCTGGGGTTTACTGGAGGACTGACAATCGCCAACACTGAGCCAGGAGCTTACCTACACACATGCATACATCCTGCACGGAACACACACACACACACACACACACACACACACACACACACACGGGTAACAGGATTCCTGGCAATCTGCTCACCAAGTTTGGTGCACACGCACACACATTCGCACACACACACACCACATACACACACACTGACGCGCACAGCACACACACACACACACACACACACACACACCACACACACACTGACACACACACACAACACATACACACACACTGACACGCACACACACACACGCGCACACACACACACACAACACACACACACACACACACACACACACACACACACACACACACACGGGTAACAGGATTCCTGGCAATCTGCTCACCAAGTTAGGTGTACCTGTGATAGGGGGGGGGAGGAGGAGGAGGAGGAGGAGAAGGAAGGTGGTGGCGGCAGAAGGTGTAGAGAAGGAGGGTGGTGGTGGTGGTGGTGGCAGAAGGTGCAGCGAAGAAAAGCAGGCAAGGGGAAAAAACTGAGGAGGTTGCGGGTGGTAGTGGTAAGGGGGAGTGGGGGGGAGGAGGTGCACAGAGAGAGAGAGAGAGGAGATAATTGGAGAGAGAGAGGGGGAGAGAGAGAGAGGGGGGGGGAGAGAGCTGGAGAGAGAGAGGGGGGGAGAGAGAGAGGGGGAGAAAGAGAGAGACGGGGGGAGAGAAAGAGAGAGAGAGAGAGAGCTGGAGAGAGAGAGGGGGAGAGAGAGAGGGGGGGAGAGCTGGAGAGAGAGACGGGGGGAGAGAGAGAGAGAGAGAGAACTGGAGAGAGAGAGGGGGAGAGAGAGAGAGAGGGAGAGAGAGAGAGGGAGAGAGAGAGAGAGAGAAAGAGAGAGAGGGGGAGAAAGAGAGAGAGAGGGAGAGGGGGAGAGAGAGAGAGAGAGAGAGAGAGAGAGAGAGAGAGAGAGAGAGAGAACCGAACAGCAAACAACAAACTATGTCTCACCTGTAGTACAACGGTCGTACATTCAGCAGCAGCAGCAGCAACATCAGCAGCAACAGCAGCAACAACAGCAGCAGCAGCAACAGCAGCAGGCAAGAAGGAAGATGTTGTCACTGCCATGTCGGCGGCCATGGCGGTTGAAGACCGGAGTGTGACCCACTGTTTCTCCTCCTCCCTCTCCTCCTGCTCCTCCTCCTCCCCCTCTTCCTTCACCACTCCCTTGCACGGCTGCCACCACCACCACCACCACCACGTTCCTCCTCCCTCCATTCTTCCGTCTCAGTCTCCACTCACTGTGCGTGCGCGCGTGTGATGTGTGTGTGTGTGTGTGTGTGTGTGTGTGTGTGTGTGTGTGTGTTAATTGTGGCAGAGCGCGTGAAGGCTGGCTGGCTTACTGGTTCTCTCTCTCTCTCTCTGTCTCTCTCTGTATCTTTCCCTGTCTCTGTTTCTCTGTCTCTCTGTCTGTATATGTTTCTGTCTCTCTGTCCCTGTCTCTGTCTGTGTCTGTTCGCAGGTCAGTCAGTCTGTCTGTGTCTGTATGTAAGTGTGCATGTGTACGTGTGTGTGCGTGCGCGCGCGCGCGTGTGTGTGTGCGTGCAGTGATGGTTGGCATGGGGAAGCCACTGATCGATACGTGTGGTTGCAGGTGCACGCACTTCGTCTGCCTGCCTCTCTGTCTCTGTCTCTCTGTGTCTCTGCCTCTCTCTCTGTCTCTCTTTCTGTCTCTGTCTGTTTGTCTGTCTGTCTGTCTCGTTTAACAGAATAGCGACGTCAGACTCAGACAATGCTTCATCTATGGAAGGCTGTCAATGCTCTGACCAGTAAGTCCTTTCCTATAAAATCATTGAAATATGATTGTTTCACAGCAACAGACTTCAACATCCATTTTCAATCCGTCGCGGAAAGTTTGACAAATCGTCGAAAACAAAACTCAGACCAGTGTAAATGTCCAGCTAGTCTAACATCTTTTTGCTCAGCCGACAGGCTCAGCCATCAAGATATATTTCACATTCCACAACTAACCGTCTATGAGGTCGGTAAATACATATCCATCCTTGGACAAAAAATTACACATGGCTGTGACGGACTCAGCAGTAAATTCTGCTTCTATCGCTGCTATATACAGTGCATCATCTGACATATATTTATAACTTTAGTATTTAAAAAAGTATTTTTCCAGCTATGTTCAAAACTGTTAAAATTATACCACTACCGAAAGTAAAAAATCCCTCAGACCTCAACGATTACCGACCAATATCGATACTGTCATCACTTTCTAAACCACTTGAAAAACACGTACACGAGCACCTTTTGCAATATCTTGACCGGCACAACTTGCTTCATCAAAATCAGTCAGGGTTTCGCCCAAAACACTTCTGTCAGACAGCCCTCACCAGTTCTCTTAGATAAACTGCTCACAGCTATAAATGACAAAAAAATCAACGGAATAATATTTTTGGATCTGAAGAAAACATTTGATCTCGTTAACCATCGAATACTTCTGGAATAGCTACGGGTTTATCAGCTTGATACAAATTCTGTTAAGTTCTTTGAGTCATACTTAAAAGAAAGAAAACAGAGTGTATTAGTAAACGGGACTTTTTCGGATGTAGGGATAACTAAAATGGGCATTCTCCAAGGCTCTGTGATTGGCCCCCTATTGTTCAACCTTTACAAAATGATCTTCCATTATGCATCTCCTCATCTGCAGTATCATGCGAAATGTTTGCAGATGACTCTTCTCTTCATACATATGGAGTAAATTCAGAGCACATTAATGATAGATTACAAACCAGCCTAACCGAAGTATCCAACTGGTGTACAGAAAATAATATGCTCCTTAACCCAGAAAAACCCCCAAAGAGTATGATTGTAGCCACTCGCCAAAAGCACCAGTGTGGCTTAAATCCGCTCACTTTGTCAATTGATGGCCAAGCTATTGAACAAGTTGCAGAACATCCACACCTTGGTGTCACTGACAACCAGCTAAAATGGGAGGCACACATCAGTTGTTTTTTTTGTGTTTTTTTTATCAAGATCAGTTGCAAAAAATGTTTACCTGTTATCCCGTTTAAAACATGTCGTCAGTCCAGAGGCTTCCTATTTCTTTTTTTCATTTTCACATCATGTCTAGAATTAATTACGTTTCAAACGTGTGGGACAACTGCAGCGAAGTGCACATGAAAAAACTAGATTCTGTACACAGACGTGCTGTAAAACACCTCAATGGTGTTTTACGAAATACACGCAGTCATCAATATCAACTGCCAGCACCTCTTCCCTTGACTAAGCACCTACTATTGAATAAGTGCGTGCTTATGCATACAATTACATTCGGTAAATGTCCTACTTATCTACACCAAACCGTTGTCTGCTATGATATTCGCAACCCTGACTCTCGAAATGTGACACTTATTCTACCCAAGCCAAAACCAGACCTTTATAAATCGAGTTTGACATACTCCGGCACGCACTGCTGAAACAATCTCCCCAAACACCTCAAAGAACCCTTTTCCACTGCAACATTCAAAGAGAAACTTGGACAGAACATGTGCCGTGTGCCGAAAGCCAGCCCTAAAATCTGGTATAATATTGTCACTGACGATTCTTACAAACTATTTCGAAATGCGTCACTCAGTTGATTACAGATCATGCCATAGCATATTGTTTTCAAAGATCTGAATGTGTTATCCTTGCAGTGGACATAAACTAACGAAAACAAATTCAGGTCTGGTCATGTCTATGATTCTATATGCTCACATGTATTACAAAATGTGAACCATCCTCACCCAACTCACACTTTATTTTTTGCTAATGATTTCACACTGACATATCTTTACAAGTCTCTCTCTCTCTCTCTCTCTCTCTCTCTCTCTCTCTCTCTCTCTCTCTCTCTCTCTCTCTCTCTCCCTCCCTCCCTCTCTATGGACGTGTGCCAACACACACTTTTGTGGGTGTGTGAATGTTCGAGTTTT
>NC_134884.1:1765589-1788089 GCF_041734735.1 Babylonia areolata
CTTGCCCTGCCCTGTCTTGCCCTGCCCTGCCCTGCCCTGCCTTGCCCTGCCCTGCCTTGCCTTGCCCTGCCCTGCCCTGCCTTGCCTTGCCCTGCCTTGCCCTGCCCTGCCCTGCCCTGCCCTGCCTTGCCTTGCCTTGCCTTGCCCTGCCCTGCCCTGCCCTGCCCTGCCCTGCCCTGCCCTGCCTTGCCGGGACGGGACTGTGGTGACCGGTTTTCATGTGACAAGAGCTTAGCTCGGGGAATATAACACAACAACAAATGTCAGTGACCCCTTACCTGACGTACTGACGGCTCTGGTAGTAGTGGTCAAAGGCCACTCTCTGGAATCGGCAGTTGGCCAGTCGCTTCATGACGTTGTAGAACAGATCCTCGGTGTCATCCCAGCACACTCTCTGGTCCACGTGGATGGCCAGTAACTCCAGCGTGCAGGAACGGATAGGTACTTCCTTCTCCTGGTCAGCCAGTCAACCAGTCAGCCAGTCAGTCAGTATGACTCTCAAACTAGGAGGCAAAACTGCACTGGCTCACACACACACACACACACACACACACACACACACACACACACACACACACACACACACACACACACACACACACACACACACACACACACACACACAGAGACACACACACACAAACACACGCACACAGACACACACACACACACACAGACACACACACTCACCCTTCTCCAATACTTCAGACACACACACACACACACACACACACACACACACACACACACACACAGACACACACACACACACACACACACACACCACACTCACCTCCTTCCAGCACTTCAGAAGACGCATGACTCTTTTCACATCCTCGTCCTGTTCCCTCACAAACTTGGTCTGCAAGGTAACACACACCATAACTGGCTACCTGTCTATCTATCTGCAAGGTAACACACACAATAACTGGCTACCTGTCTATCTATCTGTCTATCTATCTGTCTGTCTGCAAAGTAACACACACCATAACTGGCTACCTGTCTATCTATCTGTCTATCTATCTGTCTGTCTGCAAAGTAACACACACCATAACTGGCTACCTGTCTATCTATCTGTCTATCTATCTGTCTGTCTGCAAGGTAACACACACCATAACTGGCTACCTGTCTATCTATCTGTCTATCTATCTGTCTGTCTGCAAAGTAACACACACCATAACTGGCTACCTGTCTATCTATCTGTCTATCTATCTGTCTGTCTGCAAGGTAACACACACCATAACTGGCTACCTGTCTATCTGTCTGTCTGCAAGGTAACACACACCATAACTGGCTACCTGTCTATCTATCTGCAAGGTAACACACACCATAACTGGCTACCTGTCTATCTATCTGTCTATCTATCTGTCTGTCTGCAAGGTAACACACACCATAACTGGCTACCTGTCTATCTATCTGCAAAGTAACACACACCATAACTGGCTACCTGTCTATCTATCTGCAAGGTAACACACACCATAACTGGCTACCTGTCTATCTATCTGCAAGGTAACACACACCATAACTGGCTACCTGTCTATCTGTCTGTCTGCAAGGTAACACACACCATAACTGGCTACCTGTCTATCTATCTGCAAGGTAACACACACCATAACTGGCTACCTGCCTATCTATCTGTCTATCTATCTGTCTGTCTGCAAGGTAACACACACCATAACTGGCTACCTGTCTATCTATCTGTCTGTCTGCAAGGTAACACACAACATAACTGGTTACCTGTCTATCTACCTGTCTATCTGTCTGTCTGCAAGGTAACACACACCATAACTAGATACCTGTCTATCTATCTGCAAGGTAACACACACCATAACTGGCTACCTGTCTATCTATCTGTCTATCTATCTGTCTGTCTGCAAAGTAACACACACCATAACTGGCTACCTGTCTATCTATCTGTCTATCTATCTGTCTGTCTGCAAGGTAACACACACCATAACTGGCTACCTGTCTATCTATCTATCTGTCTATCTATCTGTCTGTCTGCAAAGTAACACACACCATAACTGGCTACCTGTCTATCTATCTGCAAAGTAACACACACCATAACTGGCTACCTGTCTATCTATCTGTCTGTCTGCAAGGTAACACACACCATAACTGGCTACCTGTCTATCTATCTGTCTGTCTGCAAGGTAACACACAACATAACTGGTTACCTGTCTATCTATCTATCTGTCTATCTGTCTGTCTGCAAGGTAACACACACCATAACTGGCTACCTGTCTATCTATCTGCAAGGTAACACACACCATAACTGGCTACCTGTCTATCTATCTGTCTATCTATCTGTCTGTCTGCAAGGTAACACACACCATAACTGGCTACCTGTCTATCTATCTGCAAGGTAACACACACCATAACTGGCTACCTGTCTATCTATCTGTCTATCTATCTGTCTGTCTGCAAGGTAACACACACCATAACTGGCTACCTGTCTATCTATCTGCAAGGTAACACACACCATAACTGGCTACCTGTCTATCTATCTGTCTATCTATCTGTCTGTCTGCAAGGTAACACACACCATAACTGGCTACCTGTCTATCTATCTGTCTATCTGTCTGTCTGCAAGGTAACACACACCATAACTGGTTACCTGTCTATCTACCTGTCTATCTGTCTGTCTGCAAGGTAACACACACCATAACTGGCTACCTGTCTATCTATCTGTCTATCTATCTGTCTGTCTGCAAGGTAACACACACCATAACTGGCTACCTGTCTATCTATCTGTCTGTCTGCAAGGTAACACACACCATAACTGGCTACCTGTCTATCTATCTGTCTGTCTGCAAGGTAACACACACCATAACTGGCTACCTGTCTATCTACCTGTCTATCTGTCTGTCTGCAAGGTAACACACACCATAACTGGCTACCTGTCTATCAATCTATCTGTCTGTCTGTCTGCAAGGTAACACACACCATAACTGGCTACCTGTCTATCTATCTATCTGTCTGTCTGTCTGCAAGGTAACACACACCATAACTGGCTACCTGTCTATCTATCTATCTGTCTGCAAGGTAACACACACCATAACTGGCTACCTGCCTATCTATTTATCTATCTATCTATCTATCTATCTATCTGTCTGTCTGCAAGGTAACACACACCATAACTGGCTACCTGTCTATCTATCTGTCTATCTATCTGTCTGTCTGCAAGGTAACACACACCATAACTGGCTACCTGTCTATCTATCTATCTATCTATCTGTCTGTCTGCAAGGTAACACACACCATAACTGGCTACCTGTCTATCTATCTATCTGTCTATCTATCTATCTGTATTTCTGTCTGTCTGTCTGTGTTTCTGTTTGTCCATCTATCTATCTATCTTTCTGTGTGTGTTTCTGTTTGTCTATCTATCTATCTGTCTGTCTGTGTTTCTGTTTGTCTGTATATCTATCTATCTATCTATCTATCTATCTGTCTGTCTGCCTATCTATCTATCTATCTATCTCTCTCTTGAGTCTTTTGAATCTTTCGAAAACGATGCATAATACCTGCATCGATTAATCCGCACAGTGGGATGAATAATTACCTGTTCATCACTGCCTTTAATTACCAGAAACTTGAGGTGAAGTTAACCATGCTTTTGTCTGACGATTACAACGGGGTTGTGAAATGCTCCACTAAAGAACAGGGAACTACCGAAAACGGAGTATGGATGACTTCATGGCGGGGTAAAAACACTCATGCACGTAAAAGCCTTCTCGTAGGTGGCATGTGAAGTCAAAGACTGCAGAAAAAAGAAGAAGAAGAAGATTAGAAGAAGAAGGAAGAAGGAGCAGGGGGGTGGGGGTGGGTGTGTTTGGGGAGTTGGGAGGGGGAGAAGAAGAAGAAATAAGAAGAAGGAGAAGAAGGAAGAAGAAGGAGAAGAAGGAGGAGAAGAAGAAGAAATAGGGAGAAGAAGGGGAAGAAGAAGAAGAAGAAGAAGAAGAAGAAGAAGGAGGAGAAGAAGAAGAAGAAGGAAGAAGAAGAAGGAGAAGAAGAAATAAGGAGAAGAAGAAGAAATAAGAAGGAGAAGAAGGAAGAAGAAGAAGAAGAAGAAGGAAGAAGAAGGAGAAGAAGAAGAAATAAGGAGAAGAAGAAGAAATCAGAAGGAGAAGAAGGAAGAAGAAGAAGAAGAAGGAAGAAGAAGGAGAAGAAGAAGAAATAGGGAGAAGAAGAAGAAATAAGGAGAAGAAGAAGAAATAAGAAGAAGAAGAAGGAAGAAGAAGAAGAAGAAGGAAGAAGAAGAAGGAAGAAGAAGAAGGAGAAGAAGAAAAAATAGGAAGAAGGAGAAGAAGGAAGAAGAAGGAGGAGAAGAAGAAGAAATAAGAAGGAGAAGAAGAAGAAGGAAGAAGGAGAAGAAGAAGAAGAAACAGGAAGAAGGAGAAGAAGGAAGAAGAAAGAGAAGAAGAAGAAGAAGGTGGAGGAGGAGGAGGAAGAGGAGGAGGAGGAAGAGGAAGAAGAAGAAGAAGAAGAGTAGCGGTACCTGCAGTGGCTGCAGAGATCCAGAGAACTCCTGAGCCGCCTGTTCCCTGCCCTCTGTGTGGGACTCCATGCTCCAGTACACGTGCTGCAAATCGTCGTACGCCTCTGACACACACACACACACACACACACACACACACACACACACACACACAAACATAAATGAAGGGGAAGCAGCATTCTATTTACTGATCAGACAACAACAACAACAACAACACAATAAAACAAGAAAAAAGAAAAAGAAAACAGAAAAACAACGAAACAGTGAATCATTCCGATGGGCGCAATAGCCGAGTGGTAAAAGCGTTGGACTTTCACTCTGAGGGTCCCGGGTTCGAATCTCGGTAACGGCGCCTGGCGGGTAAAGGGTGGAGATTTTTCCGATTTCCAAGGTGTACATATGTGCAGACCTGCCAGTGCCTGAACCCCCTTCGTGTGTATATGCAAGCATAATATCAAATACGCACGTTAAAGATCCTGTAATCCATGTCAGCGTTTGGTGGGTTGTGAAGACAAGAGCATACCCTGCATGCACCCCCCTACCCCCGAAAAAACAAAACGGAGTATGGCTGCCTACATGGCGGGGTAAAAACGGTCATACACGTAAAGGCCCACTCGTGTACATACGTGTGAACGTGGGAGTTACAACCCACGAACGAAGAAGAAGGAGAGTCATTTTCTACAACTCACTTTGATAATCCAAAACCGGAAGTACGTCTATTGTCTGTCCGTGCAGAGTGTAGCTCCGTAGATACCTGTTGCTGTCCACCAGCCTCACGTCCCTCCTCCAGGGTCTGTAGCTCTGGACCACGTGGTCAAGGTCATAGAGAAGTGTTTCCCGCTGCTCGCTGAAGTGCTCGATGTCCAAGAAGCCGTTGAACACCACCCCAAGGTCAATGTCGCCGGAACCGGAAATCACCGTGTCCTTGCCAAGCGATCCGTTCTGAGACAGACACACCCGGCTGGTATTTCTTGAAATAACGATCGTTCATAAAACAACTAATATTTGGTTATGGATATACAACAGTTTCTTGAAATAATGATTGTTCATAAAAAAAAAATTAATATTTGGTATGAACATACAACGGTTTCTTGAAATAATGATTATTTATAAAACTGATATTTGGTTATGAATATACAACAGTTTCTGGATATAATGATTATTCATAAAACCTGACATTCGGTTATGAACATACCACAGTTTCTTGAAATAACGATTATTCATAGAAAGAACAACTAATATTTGGTTATGAATGTAATTTTATACATTATTATCATGTAGCATGCACAGGTTTATGAACTAACAAAAGACTGAGAAACAAATAAACAGAAAAAAAACCTCTTCGGCTTGGGTAGTACTGCGACACTCTGACACATGTGTCTTCGATGTGACACACTGACACGTGTCTCTTTGATGTGACACACTGACACATGTCTCTTTGATGTGACACACTGACACATGACTCTGACACATGTCTCTTTGATGTGACACACTGACACATGTCTCTCTGATGTGACACACTGACACATGACTCTGACACATGTCTCTTTGATGTGACACACTGACACATGTCTCTTTGATGTGACACACTGACACATGACTCTGACACATGTCTCTTTGATGTGTCACACTGACACATGTCTCTTTGATGTGACACACTGACACATGACTCTGACACATGTCTCTTTGATGTGTCACACTGACACATGTCTCTCTGATGTGACACACTGACGCATGACTCTTTGATGTGACACTCTGACACATGTGTCTTCGATGTGACACACTGACACGTGTCTCTTTGATGTGACACACTGACACGTGTCTCTTTGATGTGACACACTGACACATGTCTCTTTGATGTGACACACTGACACATGTCTCTTTGATGTGACACACTGACGCATGACTCTTTGATGTGACACTCTGACACATGTCTCTTTGATGTGACACACTGACACGTGTCTCTTTGATGTGACACACTGACACGTGTCTCTTTGATGTGACACACTGACACATGCCTCTTTGATGTGACACACTGACACATGTCTCTTTGATGTGACACACTGACGCATGACTCTTTGATGTGACACTCTGACACATGTCTCTTTGATGTGACACACTGACACATGTCTCTCTGATGTGACACACTGACGCATGACTCTTTGATGTGACACACTGACACGTGTCTCTTCGATGTGACACACTGACACGTGTCTCTTTGATGTGACACACTGACACATGTCTCTTGACATAACACACTCCAAGTGTGTAAAGTGCTTAGAGCTTGGTCTCTAACCGAGGACAGGCGCTATAAATAAGTGTGGATGGAAATGAAAAAAAGAAAACAAGGAAGTTGATCAACGCGGAAGTGCAGAGGAGAGAAGAAAACCAGACAGACACACAGACACACAGACACACGGACGCACAGACACACAGTGAAGGCCGCAAGGAGCCTCACCTTTACCACTCTAGCCACGGTGTGTGGACGTTCGTTGAAATGGTTTTGCAGAAACCTCACGAAGCGGTCGATTTCTCTTCCGCGTCTGAAACAGGAAACCAACGGTGTTGAGACAGTGTTCGCTCTCTCTCTCTCTCTCTCTCTCTCTCTCTCTCTCTCTCTCTCTCTCTCTTCATGATCATCATCGTGGTCATCATCATCACCATCACCATCATCATCATCAGCATTATCGTCATCATCGTCATTATCATCACACTCACACCAACACCACATCAACATCACTCATAATTATCAGCAGCAGCAACGAGAACATCGTGGCTATCATCCACATCACCACTCTTGTCTTCAACATCAGGTTCGTTATCATCGTATGAAGGACTGTTCTTAAAATAAACTTTCACGCGGTTTCATTTTCCAAAGAGTCGTCAAAACGTGCGGACTGATCCATACGAACTTCGCCACATCTGCTGAGAAGAAGAAGAAGAAGAAGAAGAAGAAGACGAAGACAAAGAAGAAGGAGGCGGAGAAGAAGAAGAATGCAATACAGTACAATGATAGAAGAAAGAGAGGAAGAAAGAAAGGAAGGAAGAAAGGAAGAAATAAATATGGAGGAGACAGACAGTACTTATCACAACACAATACAATACAGTGATAGAAGGAATAAACGGAGAGAAGGAAGGAAGAAAGGAAGAATGATGGCGGAGACAGACAGTACTTATCACAACACAATACAATACAGTGATAGAAAGAATAAACGGAGAGAAGGATGGAAGAAAGGAAGAATGATGGCGGAGACAGACAGTACTTATCACAACACAATACAATACAGTGATAGAAGGAATAAACGGAGAGAAGGATGGAAGAAAGGAAGAATGATGGCGGAGACAGGCAGTACTTATCACAACACAATACAATACGGTGGTAGAAGGAATAAACGGAGAGAAGGATGGAAGAAAGGAAGAATGATGGCGGAGACAGGCAGTACTTATCACAACACAATACAATACGGTGATAGAAAGAATAAACGGAGAGAAGGAAGGAAGAAAGGAAGAATGATGGCGGAGACAGACAGTACTTATCACAACACAATACAATACAGTGATAGAAGGAATAAACGGAGAGAAGGATGGAAGAAAGGAAGAATGATGGCGGAGACAGACAGTACTTATCACAACACAATACAATACAGTGATAGAAGGAATAAACGGAGAGAAGGAAGGAAGAAAGGAAGAATGATGGCGGAGACAGACAGTACTTATCACAACACAATACAATACGGTGGTTCGTCTCGACTAAGTCTTGCCACTGGAAATTGGTGGACCCGGACGAGAGAGTGAGGTCGACGTTGCGCAACTCCTCTTCACTTTAAACAAACTCATCGCGCAAGTCATCAGTCATGGCGCGCTGCTGTGCACAAAGGCGCCAAATTGTGCGAGGCCAACAGGACTGCCGCAGCTGTTCAGAAGAGGCAGGCCAGAAAGTCACGGGCAAACAAGCTCCCTGACAATGATATGCCTGTCTTTGTCTGCCCCAACTGTCAGCGAACATTTCGTGCGCAGATTGGACTATTCAGCCATCTGCGCATTCACAGATAGATTCATGAGCATCCTCCCCCCCACCCCACCACCACCCTCCCCCCATCCCCCAGCTGGATGACAACGATGGTCATCATCGATCTCGATGGACACACCACCAGAAGGAATAAACGGAGAGAAGGAAGGAAGAAAGGAAGAATGATGGAGGAGACAGACAGACAGCAGTCGTTACCTGGCGTTCTCTTCTCTGGTGGGGAGTACACAGCGATCATGGAAATCATCCAGTGACTCCCAGTCCTTCATTTCAGAGAACACTGCCATTCTGCTGTTCGTCTGTGGGGCATTGTTAGCATTGTTAGCATTACTAGTATTGGTAGTAGTAGTAGTAGTAGTAGCAGTAGCAGTAGTAGTAGTAGTAGTAGTAAGTGTAGTAGTAGTTGTAGGAGGAGCAGCAGCAGCAGCAGCAACAGCAGTAGTAGTAGTACTGTCATCATCATCATCACCATTCTTTCTTCTTCTTCTTCTCATTGTTACATCTATTACCTTTCTTGTTGTTATTGTTGTTGTTGTTGTTGTCGTCGTTGTTTGATGTTGTTGTTGCTGTTGTTGTTATTGTTGTTCTTCTTCTCATTGTTATATCTATTATTTTTGTTGTTGTTGTTGTTGTTGTTGTTGTTCTTCTTCTTCTTCTTCTTCCTCATCATCATCATCATCATCATCTTCTGCTGATTATCATTCATACTTATATAGCACCTACCTTTGTCCAGATATTAAAATAAAGAGCTTTACGAACACTCACTCAGTCAGTCAGTTTGTACAACATGCTGCCAACCTGGATAGAGCCGACTGACGGCTGACTTTTTGACGTTCAACATTCGTGTCCTGTTTCATTTGGTCAGGCTTTCAATCACACACACACACACACACACACACACACACACATCCGTCTAAAAACACTTATAGTGAATAGACGTTAAACTGAAGATAAAACACACACACACACACACACACACACACACACGTGGAAGAAATATATATGCAAAAATAGAATACTCGTATATCTAGTGGAGTGCTTTGGCATTTATGTCGAGACATTTTGAAAAGGAATGTTTTCTGAAAAAAAAAGTTTTCAGTTTAAGGGTGATTACAGTCTAAATCAGTTCAGTTCAATGCAACTGAGGTTGTCTGGGTTATTATCTGCAGGTGCATACTCTGTGCTCCTCCCCACCATGTTCAGTTGTCAGCCAGGAAGTCACGAGAATTTGTCTGCTATCTTTGGTGGAATTACGTGTCCTCTATTACGAGCGTTTCGGGCATTCCCTGTTGCTATAAATAAACTTTACAGGGGAAAAAACCCAAGTTTGCTGTACTTTCTGTTCATTGTTATTGTCAGTGATTCGCTGAGCAGCTGTGTTGTCATTGTTTGATTGGTGGTTGGTTTAATCATATGCACACAATTGACGAGAATCTTGGAACACTATTTTGATTAGTCGTTTGTGTATGTAATAACACGACTGACGATTTCTCATATAGTTGGATCATTTCTGAATAATTAGTAGTTGGTGTATGCACAGAACTGATAGACTGTTGCAGTTATTCTAGTAATTGATCCTTCACAGGTGTTGTTGACAGACAGGAGAGAAACGTAACACAAGGCCTTTCTAATGGCTGTTCCACCATTCTGACAGCGATTCCATCAGTGGAACGTGTCTTCTTTTAAGCTTTGTTTTCGCCGTGACTGACTCACAAACGAAGAAAAAACAACAACAACAAAGCACACAAGGCGTTGATTAAGGATGAAACAAAGAAGTTGATTAAGGATGAAACAAAGAAGTTGATTAAGGATGAAACAAAGACTGTCAAGGAAAAACTCCAGTTGTCAATGTGGAGTTCCGGGTTCCTGTGGTCTGTGTGTGTGTACGTCAGTACTGTCATGTCATGGACAGACAGGAAGACAGACAGACAGACAAGTAGGCAGGCAGACAGACAGGCAGACACGGCAGACAAGCAGGCAGGCTGATAGACAGACTAGCAGGCAGGCAGACGGAAACAGTGAGAGAGGGGATATGGATAATCAGTCAGTGTACCCCTCATCAGCCAGGTAGGTAGGTATACAGTGAACAAACAATCCACAACAACAAAATCCAGTATCATATTATTAATAACAATACATGTCAGCCACGGTAAGTAATCAACTACAAACTGGTATTCAAAAACAACTAATTCAAAAACTTCAAAACAATGCTGTCCATCTGACTCTCAGAGTCCCACGTACTGATCACATTAATTTTCTCCTCACCTCCGCACTCAACCACTGAAGCGTGAATTAAATACAAAGTTGCGTGTCTCTGCTATTCTGCTTTCCACTCCGCAGGACCTTCATATCTTTCTGACCTTATCAGTGTTTACACTCCCGCAAGAACACTCCGCTTTTCCTCTGGTTACATTTTGAAACTTCCTCGTGTCAATACAAGAACCTATGGTGAACGTTCTTTCTTCTTTGCTGCTCCTCATATCTGGAACAATCTTCAGTCCACAGTCATCACATCCGTGCATCTGATTCTGTTTCAGCTTTTCGCTCATCACTAAAAACTCATCTTTTTAAAACCTATCTTTTAGCACTCTCAGCTTCCTTGTTCTCCAACACCACCCATGTCAGCTCACTTTGGATGTATATAGAGTGGGAGGGGGAGAGTGTGAGTGGAGGGTTTTTTGAGAAAGAGTGGTCATGAATGTTTTACGTAACTTGTAATATTTTTCTTTCATGAAAAGCGCTGAGCTCTTAGAGAGAAACAGACAAACAGCGAGAGAGCGAGAACGGAGGAGAGAGAGAGAGAGAGAGAGAGAGAGAGGTGTCACCTCACCTGAGCAACAAGAGACGGCCGACGCGGAGAGAGACTCACACACTGCACACAGCAACGCTTCCAGAACAGACTGCCCCCTGGCCCGTGCACGCTGCTCTTTTATCCACCCAGCCTGTACTGAGCCAGTGTGGTGGTTTGTGCAGGCTCGCGCTGCGTGATGCTGTGTTGTGGTGTGGTGTGGTGTGGTGTTACGTGATTTACTGTGCTGTTGTGTGTTGTGTTGTGCTGTGCTGTACTGTGTTGTGCTGTTGTGTGTTGTGCTGTGCTGTTGTGTGTTGTGCTGTGCTGTGCTGTGCTGTGCTGTGTTGTGTTGTGCTGTGCTGTGTTGTGCTGTGCTGTTGTGTTGTGCTGTTGTGTTGTGTTGTGTTGTGCTGTGCTGTACTGTGTTGTGCTGTTGTGTGTTGTGCTGTGCTGTTGTGTGTTGTGCTGTGACGTGACGTGATTTGCTGTGCAGTGCTGTGCTATTGTGTTGTGTTGTGATGTGCTGTGTTGTGTTGTAGTGTGCTGTGTTGTGTTGTAGTGTGCTGTGTTGTGTTGCGGTGTATAGTATTGTGTTGTGTTGTAGTGTGCTGTGTTGTGTTGTGGTGTATAGTATTGTGTTGTGTTGTGATGTGCTGTGTTGTGTTGTAGTGTGCTGTGTTGTGTTGTGGTGTATAGTATTGTGTTGTGCTGTGCCACTGGTGTGTTGTGTTGTCTTGTGCTGTGGTGTGGTGTGGTGTGGTGTGTGATGTGTGGTGCGGTGTGGTGTGTGGTGTGTGATGTGTGGTGTGGTGTGGTGTGGTATGGTGTGGTGTGGTATGGTGTGGTGCGTGATGTGTGATGTGTGATGTGTGGTGTATTGTGTTGTGGTATGGTGTGGTATTGTGTGGTATGTGATGTGTAGTGTGGTGTGGTGTGGTGTGCCGGTGTGTGTGTGTGTGTGTGTGTGTGTGTGTTCTTTCTTTTTAGAGCTTTTCACACTTATGTTTCACTTTGCTTTGTTTTGTTTTGTTTTTTTGACAGAAGTGTGTGTATGTGCTTGTGTGAGTGTCCGTGTCTGTGTGTCAGTGTACGTGTTTCTGTGTGAATGCACGCGCGCTAACACTAAGCACCACCCACTGACTTTCATTTCACGAACGGAAACTGGCATTTTTCAGAGAAACACGCGATTGGTTCGCTGAACTGAAGCTCGTGTGTCAGATGACAAACAAGTAACCCAGAAATAGGTCAAGGTCTTGAAACTCTTCTCACACTGATACACGTCAGCAAATATCACCGAGACAGGGCAGTGATTTGGTCCTGCCGGCAGCTCTTGTGTCACTGAAGCTGACTGTCATCAGTACTATAAATAAATAGCTCTATATATAGCGCGCGGGGCAAAGGGGGGGGGGGGGGGGGGGGGGGGAAGGAGCAATACCATGTACTAGGGCGTTAGGCTCACAGCCAAAGCTTTTGCGGTCATCAGTACTTCGCGATAAAAGGTGAAGGTCACTTACTGAGACATTTCCAAAGCACAATTTCGTACCTTCGCGCTTTCGCGTTCAGATCTGCGAGTTTTTAGTATATTTATCTATCCATTCATCTTTTAATTCTTTTATCTATTCATTTGTTTCTTTATCAGTTTACTGTTTTGTAGCTGTGTTTGTCGTGCTAGAGCCTGCATCTCCCGCTCTTTTCACGTTCCTGTTGGCTTTAGACGGAGTTCAGACGCTCTATTCCTTGTTAACACAGTTGTGGCGTAGCGTGTATGGATCTGTCAGCACCCTTTGACTGACACCTTCCGAGACTGAAACTGACAGAGTTTGTTGATCTGTTTGTCAGTGATTTCATTTGTTGTTGTTGTTGTTGTTGTTGTTTTTTGTTGTCCTTTTTCTTCCTCGGTGCCGTGTAAAGTTTTGTGTTTGATACACTCTCGTCTTCACCACCACACCCGTTTCTGTGTTTAGATTGTCATCTGTCAACCACGCTTTTCTACACACACCATTACTTGCACATACAAGCACACACACACACACACACACACACACACACACACAGATGTCGCTCCGGACGTGAGACGTCTGAACCATTGGAATTCTACATGTGTTGCCATGTTGTCAGTAGCTCAGAACCGACTGATGGTGGGCTGGTGGCTTAGAGGCAATGCACTCGACTTGAAAGCCAGTGCCAAGGGTTCGAGTCTCATATCCAGACCGGAATTACACTGCCCTATCACACCCTACCCTGTCCCACCCACCCTGCCCTATCCTATCACACCCTGCCCTATCCCACCCACCCTGCCCTATCCTATCACACCCTGCCCTATCCCATCCTGCCCTATCCTATCACACTCTGCCCTATCCCACCCTGCCCTATCCTATCACACCCTGCCCTATCCCATCCTGCCCTATCACACCCTGCCCTATCCCACCCTGCCCTATCCTATCACACCCTATCCTATCCCATCCTGCCCTATCCTATCACACCCTATCCTATCACACCCTGCCCTATCCCATCACACCCTATCCTATCCCACCCTGCCCCATCCCATCCTGCCCTATCCTATCACACCCTGCCCTATCCCACCCTGCCCTATCCCACCCTGCCCTATCACACCCTGCCCTATCCCACCAACCCTGCCCTATCACACGCTGCCCTATCCCATCCTGCCCTATCACACCCTGCCCTATCCCACCCACCCTGCCCTATACCACCCATCCTGCCCTATCACACCCTGCCCTATCCTATCACACCCTGCCCTATCCCATCACACCCTGCCCTATCACACCCACCCTACCCTATCCCATCACACCCTGCCCTATCCCACCCACCCTGCCCTATCCCATCACACCCTGCCCTATCACACCCTGCCCTATCCCATCACACCCTGCCCTATCCCATCCTGCCCTATCCCACCCTACCCTATCCCTTCACACCCTGCCCTATCCCATCACACCCTGCCCTATCCCATCACACCCTGCCCTATCCCATCCTACCCTATCCCACCCACCCTGCCCTATCACACCCTACCCTACCCATCACACCCTACCCTATCCCATCCTGCCCTATCCCACCCTATCCTATCCTATCACACCCTGCCCTATCCCACCCTGCCCTATCCTATCACACCCTGCCCTATCCCACCCACCCTGCCCTATCACACCCTGCCCCATCCCACCCTACCCTATCCTATCACACCCTGCCCTATCCCACCCACCCTGCCCTATCACACCCTACCCTATCCTATCACACCCTGCCCTATCACACCCTACCCTATCCTATCACACCCTGCCCTATCACACCCTACCCTATCCTATCACACCCTGCCCTATCCCACTCTGCCCTATCCCATCACACCCTGCCCTATCCCATCCTGCCCTATCACACCCTACCCTATCCCATCCTGGCCTATCACACCCTACCCTATCCTATCACACCCTGCCCTATCCCACCCTACCCTATCCTATCACACCCTGCCCTATCCCACCCTACCCTATCCTATCACACCCTGCCCTATCCCACCCTACCCTATCCTATCCCACTCTGCCCTATCCTATCACACCCTGCCCTATCCCACCCTACCCTATCCTATCACACCCTGCCCTATCCCACCCTACCCTATCCTATCACACCCTGCCCTATCCCACCCTACCCTATCCTATCACACCCTACCCTATCCTATCACACCCTGCCCTATCCCACCCTACCCTATCCTATCACACCCTGCCCTATCCCACCCTGCCCTATCCTATCACACCCTGCCCTATCCCACCACCCTGCCCTATCACACCCTACCCTATCCTATCACACCCTGCCCTATCCCACCCTACCCTACCCTATCCCACCCTGCCCTATCCCACTCTGCCCTATCCCATCACACCCTGCCCTATCCCATCCTGCCCTATCACACCCTACCCTATCCTATCACACCCTGCCCTATCCCACCCTAACCTATCACACCCTGCCCTATCCCACCCTACC
The DNA here is from genome assembly GCF_041734735.1 of Babylonia areolata. NCBI lineage: Eukaryota > Metazoa > Mollusca > Gastropoda > Neogastropoda > Buccinidae > Babylonia > Babylonia areolata. The sequence goes on from NC_134884.1 coordinate 1,780,887, forward strand.
CTATCCTATCACACCCTGCCCTATCCCACCCTACCCTATCCTATCACACCCTGCCCTATCCCATCCTGCCCTATCCCACCCTACCGTATCCTATCACACCCTGCCCTATCCCACCCTACCCTATCCTATCACACCCTGCCCTATCCCACCCTGCCCTATCCTATCACACCCTGCCCTATCCCACCCACCCTGCCCTATCACACCCTACCCTATCCTATCACACCCTGCCCTATCCCACCCTACCCTATCCTATCACACCCTGCCCTATCACACCCTACCCTATCCCATCACACCCTGCCCTATCCCATCCTGCCCTATCACACCCTGCCCTATCCTATCCTATCCCACCCTGCCCTATCCCACCCTGCCCTATCCTATCACACCCTGCCCTATCCCACCCACCCTGCCCTATCACACCCTACCCTATCCTATCACACCCTACCCTATCATATCACACCCTGCCCTATCCCACCCTATCCTATCCTATCCCACCCTGCCCTATCCTATCACACCCTGCCCTATCCCACCCTACCCTATCCTATCACACCCTGCCATATCCCACCCTGCCCTATCCTATCACACCCTGCCCTATCCCAACCACCCTGCCCTATCACACCCTACCCTATCCTATCACACCCTGCCCTATCCCACCCTACCCTATCCTATCACACCCTGCCCTATCCCACCCTGCCCTATCCTACACACCCTGCCCTATCCCACCCACCCTGCCCTATCACACCCTGCCCTATCCCACCCTATCCTATCACACCCTGCCCTATCCCACCCTGCTCTATCCTATCACACCCTGCCCTATCCCACCCACCCTGCCCTATCACACCCTACCCTATCCTATCACACCCTGCCCTATCCCACCCTACCCTATCCTATCACACCCTGCCCTATCACACCCTGCCCTATCCTATCACACCCTGCCCTATCCCACCCACCCTGCCCTATCCCACCCACCCTATCCTATCACACCCTGCCCTATCCTATCACACCCTATCCTATCACACCCTGCCCTATCCTATCACACCCTGCCCTATCCCACCCTACCCTATCCCACCCTGCCCTATCATATCACACCCTGCCCTATCCCACCCTGCCCTATCCCACCCTGCCCTATCATATCCCACCCTGCCCTATCACACCCTGCCCTATCCTATCACACCCTGCCCTATCACACCCTGCCCTATCCTATCACACCCTGCCCTATCCTATCACACCCTATCCTATCACACCCTGCCCTATCCTATCACACCCTGCCCTATCACACCCACCCTGCCCCACTACACCTTGAGTGGTGGTCTGGTTGCTAGTCTTTCGGATGAGACGATATACAGAGGTCACGTTGTAGACAAAGAAGAAGAAGAAGAAGAAGAAGAAGAAGAAGAAGAAGAAGAAGACAGGTGGCACTGTGTAGTGGTGACGTGTTCGCAACATGGGAGAGGCTTCATGAACAACTCTTTAATGAAATGATTCCGTCGCCGAGGACCAAGTCTATCAAATGACAATTATTTCCATAACATAATGTCCCAAAATGTTATTCTGAAATACAGGCATTTGGTAAAAGTAGTATAAGATTTCTAGAGCAACAATAATTCATATGAATAGATATAAACGTAGCAACAACAATTCATATGAATGAATATGGATGTCAAACAACACATTCAATAATTTAGTATGCTTTTCTGAGCAACAGATATATTTCTATAAATTGCTGAGAAAAAAACAAGTGAAACGGGTATAATTTCAATAGCAAGGATGAGGAAAGTACATGCTATGACCATGACAGTCAAACAGAAATAAAGTATTAATGTGGTGCCGTATTCAAATACTACAAAACGTCCATGTTCACCGTTTCTATGAGCAGATTGTCACGCACATAATGTCCTTTGGGAAAACCATACCAAATGTTCGTGGGTTGAGCTTTCTGTCTTCTGTGAGAGTGTTCCTATAGCTCTGTGAACGATGACATTTTACACTGGATCTTCTTCTTCTTCTTTGTCCTCCTCTTTCTTCTTCTTCTCTTCCTCCTCCTCTTTCTTCTTCTTCCTCCTCCTCTTTCTTCTTCTCTTTCTTCTTCTTCTCTTCCTCCTCCTCTTTCTTCTTCTTCTCTTCCTCCTCCTCTTTCTTCTTCTTCTCTTCCTCCTCCTCTTTCTTCTTCTTCTTCTTCTTCTTCTTTCTCCTCCTCTTTCTTCTTCTTCCTTCGTGGGCTGTGAATCCCGCGTTCTCTTGCACACATGAGTGGGCTTTTACGTGTATGACCGTTTTTGTTTTTTGGGTTTTTAACATTTTTTTTTTAATCCCCACCATGCAGGCAGTCATACTTCATTTCCGGTGTGTGTGTGTGTGTGTGTGTGTGTGTGTGTGTGTGTGTGTGTGTGTGTGTGTGTGTGTGTGTGTGTTGGGGGCCAGGGGGGGTGCATGATGGGTATGTTCTTATTTCCATAACCCATTGAACGCTGACAAAGATTACGGGAACTTCAACGTGTGTACTTGATCTTATACATACATACACACACGAAAAGGGTTCAGGCACGAGCAGGTCTGCACGTCTGTTGACCCAAGAGGTCGGAAAAAATCTCCATCCTTTATCCACCATGCGCCGTAACCGGGATTTGAACCCGAGACCCTAAGATTGAAAGTCCAACGCTTTGTTCACTCCGCTGTTGCAGCCGTCACACATTGAACACACAATCTGATAACCCGAATGCATGAAACCATAGAGTTTAGCCGCAACCAGGTCACCAATAAAGTTTACCTCGAAGTCAGATAACTCTCGCCCTTCACCTGCAAGACAAACCATCGACTTCAGAGATGAAATACCAACCCACTCACCCGTCAACTGTCGGTTGCATCATTGATATAAACAACATATATCCAGAAAAAAACAGTTTGATAACGTAAGCAGCAAATACAACCATCAGATGCAATATGCATCATTTTCATGGGCATCATTAATCAACATGAGTATAAATTTGACAAGAAATGAATAACAAGAAGCAAAGACCAAAACGGTCTTCAAAACAATAATTCTGAAAACTAACGTTTGAAACATAATCGAACATGACTACTATCATCAACACAACCATGATAATTTTATTTTCATGAATGAATCAAACCATTAATCGGTGATAATGAATATACCCAGAATCTTACGAACAACACAAAACTAACGACAGGACTGTAATGTAAGTCGTTCAGAAAACATTTTGGACCGGGGTATGAAGGCAATGTGGTTGAGACACGCGATCTCACAATGCACAACAAACCCTCCCGTGGCGCGGAATACAGGAGGCACATCGGGGATTCCCCTTTTTGAGAGGGTTCCATTGGGTCCACATTCATTCTGTATCACACACACACACACACACACACACACACACACACACCAGCTTCACACTGCAGCATGAGAAGGTCACATATTGTGACAACAGCGTCACGCTGCAATTTAAGAGGGTCACGCGATGTCACATTCTATATCACACAGACACACACAACACTGCTTCGTACTGCAACATGACAGGGCCACACAGCTTCCCGTTGCAACGTGAAGGGGCCACACAACGTCGCAGTCTGTCACACTGGCAACACAGCTTCACATTGCAATGTGAGAATGTCACGCAATGTGGCAGTCTACATCACATTGCTTCACGTTGCAATGTGAGAATGTCACGCAATGTGGCAGTCTGTATCACATTGCTTCACGTTGCAATGTGAGAGAGCCTGTGGCACAACACTGCGTCTGCAGGCCACGTTATTTTGGACACACACCGTGAAAAAAAAATCCACACGTCCATAACATTTCCACGGCCCATTAGCCACTTCCCACTATCTTTCTACATCATGACCTATCAGTTCACACTATATTCATTTAACACTATTTGTTTCACATCCTATATGTGTATAATGAAGAAAAGGATCCAACTGCACGCGCACGGGCACACACGCAACACACACACAGTTGTTACACTCTGAATGTAATAGTATCTTACCCACATGGTGATTTTTTATTTTTTTTTATTTTTTATTTTATTTTTTTTTTTGCTGACGGACATTTTATTTTAAGTGAGCCTAAAGAAAATTTTCTGGTTTTGGTTGAAGCAGATAACAAAGTATTTTGAATTGAATTGAATTGAATTGAATTGAACATACAGAGGCCAGTCACACAGGATTTTCTTTTGTTTTGTATGCTTTGATACCCACTTTCTGACAGTGTACTTATGGCATTCATTTCTTTGTGCCTTTTCAGGCACCCTCCTCTTCTTTTGTAACTATTGTAAAAAAAAAGAAGAAGAAAACTCTTTGTGACTCGCCTCCGTATGTCCTTGCATCTTTGAATCCAAGTGTCCCTCTTTATCACCCATATTCCTCCAAATCCCGAGACAACGTAAACCCTCACTCCTGTCTGTAGCACAAAGCAGGATCCCAGCCAAATGGCGCTGCGAGCAGGATCCTAGCAAAAAGTGGCGCTGCGAGCAGGATCCTTTTATCCCAGTTATTCCCCCTTTGTCCACATTGCCCCACATCCACCATACACATCCCGTCACACCCAAACCCCTCATCCCTTACCGTCCGATCTGTTACACATCATGATTATCGTGTAGTTTTATTACAGCCCAAGGATTCTTCACAACCCGTTTCAGTTTCTCATTTTTCAGTTTCTGCGTCTGAAAGATTCCATGTACGCTATGCAGCATACCAGTGGATGTCTTTTTACAGAAATTTGCCACAGGACAACCCTCTCGTTGCCGTGGGTTCTTTCTCAGTTCGTCAAGCGCGCGCTGTACACGGGACCTTGGTTTATCGTCTCATCCGAAGGACTTGACGCTCGGTTTGAGTCAGACATGGGAGAAAGTGCGAAATAGGGATTTGAACACAGACCCTCAAAGACACAGCACTGGCAGATAAGTGTCTTAACCATTCTGCCACTCTGCTCCTTACAACCCGTTTCAATAATCCCTGATCAGTTCGTAGGCAGTACGTCACCAGTTCACTGATGCCTTTTGGTGGGGTTTTTTTTCACCACTTCAGTCTCACCACAGTCAGTCACAGCCGGAATGCGTGCACACACACAGTTCGCGACTCACGTGCTCTTACTGTCACCCCCCCCCCCCTCCCCACTGGCCCCCCCTCCCACCTCCCTCCGAATCCCCCTCCCCCCCCACCCCCCCAGCACCCCTCCCCCCGAAACCCCTCACACCACACTCTCCCCCACGCGAGCCGCAAGGTCAGGGGTCAGGGGTGAAGGACAGGCGGACACGGGCACGGGCACGGCAGGGCTGGCCCCACGGGCAGACAGCGGACTCATCTCCGTCGTCGTCGTCGTTGTTGTCGCCGACCCCGCCACCAAGGCCCGGGCAGTCAAGGCGGATGACGTCACGGCGGATGACGTCACGGGGGAGGAGGCGGCGGCGGCGTCACGCACTTGCTGCTCTCGATGGACCTCTGCGGTGCACGTCACATGGCTGCTGCTGCTGCTGGTGGTGGGTCGCGGCCTCAGTGGTGCCCCCATCCCGCCCCTCAGGTTGTCCCCCTTGCCGCAAGCCTCGATCGGGGGCAGGGGAGAGTGGTGGTGGTGGTGGTGGATGAGGGTGGTGGTGGTGGTGGGGGTGGGGGCGGGGTCGGCGGGGGAGAGGTGGGGCAGGGTGACGGTGCTGACCTTGCGCTGTCTGCTGGACTGCGGGGACCTCGAGGTCGGCTCCTGCCCACGGGGCAACGTAGCCATCATCATCGTCGTCGTCGTCGTTGTCATCCTTATCGTCACCGTCATCGTCATCTTCTTCGTCGTGTCGTCGTCGTCGTCATCATCATCGTCGTCGTCGTCGTCATTGTCACCACTACCACCATCATCATCATCATCATCGTCGGCGTCATTGTCACCACCACCACCACCACCACCATCATCGTCGTCGTCGTCGTCATGGTCGTCGTTTTCTTTGTCATGGTTATGAACTTAACCATCCGTGTCGGACCACTAGATTCGCCGATGGCCGCATGAACCAGGCGAAAAAGAGGACTGATACAGAAAAGAACATGAGCAAATACATTCCTTGAAAATGATATTGTAATGATGATGGAGGTGATGGCCATGATGATGACAACGATGGCGACGACGACGACGACGACGATGATGACGACGATGAAGACGATGATTCTGGTGATGCCGGTGATGGTTGAAAAAGAAAAGATGGTCGGAAGGCAGAACTGGCCAGCACAAATCAAGCCCAGCCATTCTGGCAGTGTGACATTTGGCGATGTCCGCGAAGAACAGGCCCACACATTGCTTTGTATAGTTATGCAAAGAATGTCAGGCAGTCATCACAGACACACACACACACACACACACACACACACACACACACATGAGTACACATACACATCGTATCAACACACACAGACTCAAACCCCGACCCCACTCTGCACCACATACACACCTGTGCACTGACACCGCCGATGCCGACAGAGATCACGTGACCCAGGGACTTCTTGGACGGCTTGACCCCCTCCTCCTCCTCCTCCCCTCCTCCTCCGCCCTCCACCCGCCTTCCCCTGTCTCCCCCCTGCTCCTGGCGCCGCTGATGATGGTGTTGGTGTTGGTGGTGGTGGTGGTGGTGGTGGGGATGTGTGTTCTTTGAGGCGGGCTGTTTGCCGCTGTGGTGGGGTGGAGGTGGTGACGGCCCTTGGACACACACAATACAATACAATACAATACAATACAATACAATGCGTTGCGATACGATGTCGTGCAATACAACACAATACAGTGCAATACAATGCAATGCAATGTGACGCAATCCAACAGAACAGAATGCAATTCGACACAAAACAATACAATACAACGCAACGCAACAGAACACAGCGCGATACAATACAATACAATACAATGCAATATGATACCCAACGCAAAGTAACGCAATGCATTGCAATGCAGCACAACACAGTGCAATACAATAAGTACAATACCACATTGTCAGTCCCTCCCGGGGAGAATTTCCGTGTCTGCTCAAGCACACGTGGAGAATCACATAAACACGGTGTGAAGAACATACAGGCATAAACACACAGGATAACAACAGCATAAAACTTTGGCACTATAACACGTACACACAGACAGGCACACACAGATATACACAAACAGAGACAGACAGACAGACAGACACACACACACACACACACACACACACACACGATTTTACA
>NC_134884.1:1793089-1808089 GCF_041734735.1 Babylonia areolata
CTTTTTTCAATTTTGTGTGCGTGCGCCCCATAATTTGGGACATTTTGTTTTCTATATTTCGATGATGATGATGATAATGATGGTGGGGGCAATGAAGATGCCTCAACACAACACGACACGACACGACAAGCCATGGCACGACGTAACACAACACAATACAGGCAACACAACATAATAGAACACACACTCACTTTGCTCATTTCTTCAGCAGTTTCTGGGCCTCTGGGTACTCATTCATGTCAACGTCACACACACACACACACACACGCACTTTGCTCATTTCTTCAGCAGTTTCTGGGCCTCTGGGTACTCATTCATGTCAACGTCACACACACACACACACACACACACACACACACACACACACACACACACACACACACTCACTTTGCTCATTTCTTCAGCCTCGGGGTACTCGTTCATGTCAACGTCACACACACACACACACACACACACACACACACACACACACACACACACTCACTTTGCTCATTTCTTCAGCAGTTTCTGGGCCTCGGGGTACTCGTTCATGTCAACGTCACACACACTGACACACACACACACGTACACACACGCACGCACACCCCTCTCCTCCACAACCTCCCCCCCCCTCACACACACACACACACACTTTGCCCGTTTCTTCAGCAGTTTCTGGACCTCGGGGTACTCATTCATAGCCTCCTCAAAGTCGTTCTTGGACAGCGTGAACACGCTGGTGAAGCCGCTGCTCCGGACGTCGGCGGTGCGCCGGTTGCCCCGGCCCGACATGGCCAGCAGGGAGATCTCGCCGAAGACGCTTCCCTCCGACAGGGTGGCCAGCACCATGTTCTCCTTGCCCACCACCTCCACCTGGCCCTGGCTGACGATGTACATCTCCTTGCCCACCTCGCCCTGCAAGGGAATCACCCAGCGTCAGTTTCAGTTTCAGTTTCGGTGGCTCAAGGAGGCGTCACTGCGTTCGGACAAATCCATACTTATACGCTACACCACATCTGCCAAACAGATACCTGACCAGCAGTGTAACCCGGCCTTGAGAAAAAAAAAGAAAAGAAAAAAAGGGGTGAATAAATAATAGATAAATACATAGAAAAAGAACTACTACTACTAATAATAATATGCATAACGCGCAAAAACTTGATGAAGTCAAATGTAAGCGTACATAAATAAATAAATAAATAAATAATAATTTTAAAAAAAAGGCAATAATAATAATAATAATAAATAAATAAAAAAGACAACAATGACCCAGCGTCAGCGTTTTGTCACTACGGGGTGTGGTCTTTCGTGTCTGTACCACTGCTCTGAAAATAGACGGATAGCTCATTGGCCAGGAAAGCTGATGCCAGCTGGACGCCATACTGACACTCGTATCCGGCTGTCAGTCCGTTGAGAAGTTGTCTGCTAACTGGTGGTAGTTTCTGAACTGTAACCGTGTATCTTCGATGAAATCGTGTTATGCTTGCCCTCACAACATGCCAAATGTTATTTCATGATTGAAATCCGCCAATGTTTTATTTACCAAAGTTACTACAGTGCAGTGACACGTAGCGCAAACTTGTGTGGAGGAACACACGGGAATATCAGCTTAACTAACGCCGTGAGCAAGTGAAAGCTTGCCGTGAAACCAGTCATCGTAGCCAGCTGAGCACTCGGCTACATATATGAAGTTACAGCTTCACGCTGTACTGACACGAGTAGCAAAATGGCTGATTGAACACTTCCACTGGCTTCAGTTAGCAAAGGGGCTAAAAGAAAGTACGCGCTATCCACCTATTTTTAGAGCAGTGGTCTGTATTTACATCGTCTGTCACCAGGGTGTGTGTGTACTTACATCGTCTGTCACTAGGGTATGTGTGTGTACTTACATCGTCTGTCACTAGGGTGTGTGTGTACTCACATCGTCTGTACTGTCACTAGGGTGTGTGTTTACTCACATTGTCCGTCACTAGGGGGTGTGTGTGTACTCGCGTGTGTTGCAATACTGTGTGCGTGCTGAACAAAAAGGTTTCGTTGTCTGTCCCATGAACGTGGCTCCCATTCAAGGGCTGGTTGAGGGTGGGGGTAAAAATCCTGACATGTATAACCTCAGAACCCACAATCATCGTCACCGTTTTTGTTTCAGTCGTCACAGTCCATAACATGACGATGCTGACGACGACGACGATGACAAAGCCAAGAAAGAGAGTGAGGAATACAGAATACCTTCTGACAGACGTAGAGAGGAATACAGAATACCTTCTGACAGACATAGAGAGAGGAATACAGAATACCTTCTGACAGACGTAGAGAGAGGAATACAGAATACCTTCTGACAGACGTAGAGAGGAATACAGAATACCTTCTGACAGACGTAGTGAGGAATACAGAATACCTTCTGACAGACGTAGAGAGAGGAATACAGAATACCTTCTGACAGACGTAGAGAGAGGAATACAGAATACCTTCTGACAGACATAGAGAGAGGAATACAGAATACCTTCTGACAGACGTAGAGAGAGGAATACAGAATACCTTCTGACAGACATAGAGAGAGGAATACAGAATACCTTCTGACAGACATAGAGAGAGGAATACAGAATACCTTCTGACAGACATAGAGAGAGGAATACAGAATACCTTCTGACAGACATAAAGAGAGGAATACAAAATACCTTCTGACAGACATAGAGAGAGGAATACAGAATACCTTCTGACAGACATAGAGAGAGGAATACAGAATATCTTCTGACAGACGTAGAGAGGAATACAGAATACCTTCTGACAGACGTAGATAGGAATACAGAATACCTTTGACAGACGTAGAGAGGAATACAGAATACCTTCTGACAGACACAGAGAGAGGAATACAGAATACCTTCTGACAGACGTAGAGAGAGGAATACAGAATACCTTCTGACAGACATAGAGAGAGGAATACAGAATACCTTCTGACAGACGTAGAGAGAGGAATACAGAATACCTTCTGACAGACACAGAGAGAGGAATACAGAATACCTTCTGACAGACACAGAGAGAGGAATACAGAATACCTTCTGACAGACATAGAGAGAGGAATACAGAATACCTTCTGACAGACATAGAGAGAGGAATACAGAATACCTTCTGACAGACATAGAGAGAGGAATACAGAATACCTTCTGACAGACATAGAGTAAGGAATACAGAATACCTTCTGACAGACATAGAGAGAGGAATACCTTCTGACAGACGTAGAGAGAGGAATACAGAATACCTTCTGACAGACATAGAGAGAGGAATACAGAATACCTTCTGACAGACATAGAGAGAGGAATACAGAATACCTTCTGACAGACATAGAGAGGAATACAGAATACCTTCTGACAGACACAGAGAGGAATACAGAATACCTTCTGCCAGACATAGAGAGAGGAATATAGAATACCTTCTGACAGACATAGAGAGAGGAATACAGAATACCTTCTGACAGACATAGAGAGAGGAATACAGAATACCTTCTGACAGACATAGAGAGAGGAATACAGAATACCTTCTGACAGACATAAAGAGAGGAATACAAAATACCTTCTGACAGACATAGAGAGAGGAATACAGAATACCTTCTGACAGACATAGAGAGAGGAATACAGAATACCTTCTGACAGACGTAGAGAGAGGAATACAGAATACCTTCTGACAGACACAGAGAGAGGAATACAGAATACCTTCTGACAGACGTAGAGAGAGGAATACAGAATACCTTCTGACAGACATAGAGAGAGGAATACCTTTTGACAGACGTAGAGAGAGGAATACAGAATACCTTCTGACAGACATAGAGAGAGGAATACAGAATACCTTCTGACAGACATAGAGAGAGGAATACAGAATACCTTCTGACAGACATAGAGAGGAATACAGAATACCTTCTGACAGACACAGAGAGGAATACAGAATACCTTCTGACAGACATAGAGAGAGGAATACAGAATACCTTCTGACAGACATAGAGAGAGGAATACAGAATACCTTCTGACAGACATAGAGAGAGGAATACAGAATACCTTCTGACAGACGTAGAGAGGAATACAGAATACCTTCTGACAGACATAGAGAGAGGAATACAGAATACCTTCTGACAGACATAGAGAGAGGAATACAGAATACCTTCTGACAGACGTAGAGAGGAATACAGAATACCTTCTGACAGACACAGAGAGAGGAATACAGAATACCTTCTGACAGACGTAGAGAGAGTAATACAGAATACCTTCTGACAGACATAGAGAGAGAAATACAGAATACCTTCTGACAGACACAGAGAGAGGAATACAGAATACCTTCTGACAGACACAGAGAGAGGAATACAGAATACCTTGTGACAGACACAGAGAGAGGAACACAGAATACCTTCTGACAGACATAGAGAGAGGAATACAGAATACCTTCTGACAGACATAGAGAGAGGAATACAGAATACCTTCTGACAGACATAGAGTAAGGAATACAGAATACCTTCTGACAGACATAGAGAGAGGAATACCTTCTGACAGACGTAGAGAGAGGAATACAGAATACCTTCTGACAGACATAGAGAGAGGAATACAGAATACCTTCTGACAGACATAGAGAGAGGAATACAGAATACCTTCTGACAGACGTAGAGAGGAATACAGAATACCTTCTGACAGACGTAGAGAGGAATACAGAATACCTTCTGACAGACGTAGAGAGGAATACAGAATACCTTCTGACAGACATAGAGAGAGGAATACAGAATACCTTCTGACAGACATAGAGAGAGGAATACAGAATACCTTCTGACAGACACAGAGAGAGGAATACAGAATACCTTCTGACAGACATAGAGAGAGGAATACAGAATACCTTCTGACAGACGAAGTCACCAGGCAGGAAGAGGTTTGGCTTCAGCTTGAGCACCAGGTCATACAGCAGGTTCCTCTCACAGTCCTGCACAGTATACATCACAGCCATTCAACATGTTCTCCACAAAGTTCCACACAGTATACAGCCATTCAACAAGGTCTTTCACAGTAGTTGCCATTCAACAGGGTCTTCACAAAGTTACACACAGTATACATCACAGCCATTCAACATGTTCTCCACAAAGTTACACACAGTATACATCACAGCCATTCAACATGTTCTCCACAAAGTTCCACACAGTATACAGCCATTCAACAAGGTCTTCACAAAGTTCCACACAGTATACAACATAGCTGTTCAACAAGGTCTTCACAAAGTTACACACAGTATACAACATAGCCATTCAACAAGTTCTCCACAAAGTTCCACACAGTATACAACATAGCTATTCAACAAGGTCTTCACAAAGTTACACACAGTATACAACATAGTCATTCAACGAGTTCTTCACAAAGTTACACACAGTATACAAATAGTCATTCAACAAGGTCTTCACAAAGTTCCACACAGTATACAATATAGTCATTCAACGAATTCTTCACAAAGTTCCACACAGTATACAACATAGCCACTCAACAAGTTCTCCACAAAGTTACACACAGTATACAACATAGCCATTCAACAAGTTCTCCATAAAGTTACACAGTATATAACATAGCTATTCAACAAGGTCTTCACAAAGTGCCACACAGTATACAAAATAGTCATTCAACGAATTCTTCACAAAGTTCCACACAGTATACAACATAGCTGTTCAACAAGGTCTTCACAAAGTTCCACACAGTATACAACATAGTCATTCAACGAATTCTTCACAAAGTTCCACACAGTATACAACATAGTCACTCAACAAGGTCTTCACAAAGTTCCACACAGTATACAACATAGTCACTCAACAAGGTCTTCACAAAGTTACACACAGTATACAACATAGCCATTCAACAAGTTCTCCACAAAGTTACACACAGTATACAACATAGCCATTCAACAAGTTCTCCACAAGGTTACACACAGTATACAACATAGCCACTCAACAAGTTCTTCACAAAGTTCCACACAGTATACAACATAGTCATTCAACGAGTTCTTCACAAAGTTCCACACAGTATACAACATAGTCATTCAACAAGGTCTTCACAAAGTTCCACACAGTATACACCATAGCCACTCAACAAGTTCTTCACAAAGTTACACACAGTATACAGCATAGTCATTCAACAAGGTCTTCACAAAGTTCCACACAGTATACACCATAGCCACTCAACAAGTTCTTCACAAAGTTACACACAGTATACAGCATAGTCATTCAACAAGGTCTTCACAAAGTTCCACACAGTATACAACATAGTCATTCAACAAGTTCTCCACAAAGTTACACACAGTATACAACATAGTCACCCAACAAGTTCTCCACAAAGTTGCACACAGTATACAACATAGTCATTCAACAAGTTCTCCACAAAGTTACACACAGTATACAACATAGTCATTCAACAAGTTCTCCATAAAGTTCCACACAGTATACAACATAGTTATTCAACAAGGTCTTCACAAAGTTCCACACAGTATACAGCATAGTCATTCAACAAGGTCTTCACAAAGTTCAACACAGTATACAGCATAGTCATTCAACAAGTTCTCCACAAAGTTACACACAGTATACAACATAGTCACCCAACAAGTTCTCCACAAAGTTACACACAGTATACAACATAGTCATTCAACAAGTTCTCCACAAAGTTACACACAGTATACAACATAGTCATTCAACAAGTTCTCCACAAAGTTCCACACAGTATACAACATAGTCATTCAACAAGGTCTTCACAAAGTTCCACACAGTATACAGCATAGTCATTCAACAAGGTCTTCACAAAGTTCAACACAGTATACAGCATAGTCATTCAACAAGGTCTTCACAAAGTTCAACACAGTATACAGCATAGTCATTCAACAAGGTCTTCACAAAGTTCAACACAGTATACAGCATAGTCATTCAACAAGGTCTTCACAAAGGTACACACAGTATACAGCATAGTCATTCAACAAGGTCTTCACAAAGTTCAACACAGTATACAACATAGCCACTCAACGAGTTCTTCACAAAGTTCCACACAGTATACATCACAGCCATTCAACATGTTCTTCACAAAGTAACACACAGTATACAATATAGTCATTCAACAAGGTCTTCACAAAGTTACACACAGTATGCACCATAGCCATTCAACAAGGTCTTCACAAAGTTACACACAGTATGCACCATAGTCATTCAACAAGGTCTTCACAAAGTTCCACACAGTATACAATATAGTCATTCAACGAATTCTTCACAAAGTTCCACACAGTATACAACATAGCCACTCAACAAGTTCTCCACAAAGTTCCACACAGTATACAACATAGCCACTCAACAAGTTCTCACAAAGTTACACACAGTATACAACATAGCCATTCAACAAGTTCTCCATAAAGTTACACAGTATATAACATACCTATTCAACAAGGTCTTCACAAAGTGCCACACAGTATACAACATAGTCATTCAACGAATTCTTCACAAAGTTCCACACAGTATACAACATAGCTGTTCAACAAGGTCTTCACAAAGTTCTACACAGTATACAACATAGCCATTCAACAAGTTCTCCACAAATTTACACACAGTATACAACATAGCCATTCAACATGTTCTCCACAAGGTTACACACAATATACAACATAGCCATCCAACAAGTTCTCCACAAGGTTACACACAGTATACAACATAGCCATTCAACAAGTTCTCCACAAAGTTCCACACAGTATATAACATAGCTATTCAACAAGGTCTTCACAAAGTTCTACACAGTATACAACATAGCCATTCAACAAGTTCTCCACAAATTTACACACAGTATACAACATAGTCATTCAACATGTTCTCCACAAGGTTACACACAATATACAACATAGCCATCCAACAAGTTCTCCACAAGGTTACACACAGTATACAACATAGCCATTCAACAAGTTCTCCACAAAGTTCCACACAGTATATAACATAGCTATTCAACAAGGTCTTCACAAAGTTACACACAGTATACAACATAGCCATTCAACAAGTTCTCCACAAAGTTACACACAGTATACAACATAGCCATTCAACAAGTTCTCCACAAGGTTGCACACAATATACAACATAGCCATCCAACAAGTTCTCCACAAGGTTACACACAGTATACAACATAGCCATTCAACAAGTTCTCCACAAAGTTACACACAGTATATAACATAGCTATTCAACAAGGTCTTCACAAAGTTACACACAGTATACAACATAGTCATTCAACAAGTTCTTCACAAAGTTCCACACAGTATACAACATAGTCATTCAACAAGTTCTTCACAAAGTTCCACACAGTATACACCATAGCCACTCAACAAGTTCTTCACAAAGTTACACACAGTATACAGCATAGTCATTCAACAAGGTCTTCACAAAGTTCCACACAGTATACACCATAGCCACTCAACAAGTTCTTCACAAAGTTACACACAGTATACAGCATAGTCATTCAACAAGGTCTTCACAAAGTTCCGCACAGTATACAACATAGTCATTCAACAAGTTCTCCACAAAGTTACACACAGTATACAACATAGTCACTCAACAAGTTCTCCACAAAGTTACACACAGTATACAACATAGTCATTCAACAAGTTCTCCATAAAGTTCCACACAGTATACAACATAGTTATTCAACAAGGTCTTCACAAAGTTCCACACAGTATACAACATAGTCATTCAACAAGGTCTTCACAAAGTTCAACACAGTATACAGCATAGTCATTCAACAAGGTTTTCACAAAGTTCCACACAGTATACAGCATAGTCATTCAACAAGGTCTTCACAAAGTTACACACAGTATACAGCATAGTCATTCAACAAGGTCTTCACAAAGTTCAACACAGTATACAACATAGCCACTCAATGAGTTCTTCACAAAGTTCAACACAGTATACAACATAGCCACTCAATGAGTTCTTCACAAAGTTCAACACAGTATACAACATAGCCACTCAACGAGTTCTTCACAAAGTTCAACACAGTATACAACATAGCCACTCAAGAAGGTCTTCACAAAGTTACACACAGCATACAGCATAGTCATTCAACAAGTTCCTTTTAAAGTCCATCAAAGTATAACAGCATAGTCATTCAACAAGTTTTTTTTTCCCCAAAGTCAGGTATTGTATAAGGCATAGCCATTCAACGAATTCTTCGCAAAATCCTGCATAGTATACAAAATAGTTATTCAACAAGTTCTTCACAAAATCCTGCATAGTATACAACATAGTTATTCAACAAGTTCTCCACAAAATCCTGCATAGCATACAACAAAGTTCTTCAACAAGTTCTTCACAAAATCCTGCATAGCATACAACATAGTTCTTCAACAAGTTCTGCACAGTATGTAGTAATATAGCAACTTCCTCTCGCCTTCGAAGCACAACCACACACACACAGACAGACAGACAGACAGACAGACACACACACACACACACACACACACACACACACCTGGAAGAGCTGCACTTTGATCAAAGTGTTGAAGTGAACGCTGATGGCCAAATCCGTCTGCAGCTTCTTCGGCAATGCAGCCACCAGACTGCGCTCGTCTGCAATCAGTCAACCAGTAAATCAACCAACCAACCAACCAACCATGGAGCTAATTAATCAATTAATCAATCATTCATCCATCCATTCATTCATTCAGTCAGTCAGTCATTTAATCAACCCGTCATTCCATAATTATGTCGACTGCAGTCTTTTTCATTATTCAACGAAATGTACGTACGTACGTAAGTAATGAAAGCAGAGCAATGTTATGGTCAGTCCGAATGTTAGTTCCTGGAACAGGAAAAACCCGAACGACGCGTGCGCGCAGACACACACACACACACACACACACACACACACACACACACATGGAGACAAAGGCTCAGGCAGAATGTGAAAGAACGAGAAACAGAAAGAGACAGAAGGAGAGAGAGAGAAGAGAGCGAGGGAGAGAAAGAGTGAGAGAGAGGTAGAGAGAGAGAGTGAGAGAGAAAATGAGAGTGAGAGAGAGGACGAGACGCAGAGAGAGAGAGAGAGAGAGAGAGAGAGAGAGAGAGAGACGGGGGGGGGGGGGGGGGGGGGGGGGGGAGGGGGGGGGAGAGACAGAGACAGAGGGTGGGGACAGTCAGACACACAGACATGCATACAAAAACAGAGAACACGGACAACGACAACAATAATAATAACACTAATAATGAAAAGAAGAAGAAGAAGAAGAACAACAACAACAACAACAACAAAAACAAACAAAGCAACAGCAACAAAACAAATAAAACAACAACAACAACAACAACAGCAACAGCAACACAACAAACAAAACAACAACAACAACAACAGCAACAAAGCAAACAAAACAACAACAACAACAGCAACAGCAACAAAACAAAAACAACAACAACAACAACAACAGCAACAAAACAAACAAAACAACAACAACAATAACAACAACAACAGCAACAAAACAAACAAAACAACAACAACAGCAACAAAACAAACAAAACAACAACAACAACAGCAACAAAACAAACAAAACAACAACAACAACAGCAACAAAACAAACAAAACAACAACAACAGCAACAAAACAAACAAAACAACAACAACAGCAACAAAACAAACAAAACAACAACAACAACAGCAACAAAACAAACAAAACAAACAAAACATCGGCAACAAAACAACAACAACAAAACAAACAAAACAACAACAACAACAACAATAACAGCAACAAAACAAACAAAACAACAACAATAACAGCAACAAAACAAACAAAACAACGACAACAACAGCAACAAAACAAACAAAACAACAAAAATAACAGCAACAAAACAAACAAAATAACAACAACAGCAACAAAACAAACAAAACAACAAAAACAACAGCAACAAAACAAACAAAATAACAACAACAAAACAAACAAAACAACAACAAACAAAACAACAACAACAGCAACAAAACAAACAAAACAACAACAGCAACAAAACAACAACAGCAACAAAACAAACAAAACAACAACAGCAACAAAACAACAACAACAACAAGAAAACAACCAAAAACTCCAGACTCCACACCAGAGTGGCCGTGTACAGACCTATAGTCTTGGACTGTTCCCAGTTGTAGAGGAACCATTGTCGGGTCCTGTCCTGCGTGTAGTCTGAGATCTGGATGGACTGCATGTAGTGCAACACGTCATCCATTCGCTTCCGGTAGCTCGTCTTCACCTGGCTTGCCGCCTCCACGATGTCCCGGATCTGACGTCACACCACGTGACACTGGCCGCTTAGAAGGCTGCGGGATTTGTGTGTGTGTGTGTGTGTGTGTGTGTGTGTGTGTGTGTGTGTGTGTGTGTGTGTGCGTGCGTGCGCGCGCGCGTGTGTGTGTAGTGTTCTTTTCTCTCTTCACATTGTTATGGTGATCAGTGACTCTCTCTCTCTCTCTCTCTCTCTCTCTCTCTCTCTCTCTCTGTGTGTGTGTGTGTGTGTGTGTGTGTGTGTGTGTGTGTGTGTGTGACCCAGTGTTCACCAGTGGTCAGGGTTCGAGGCCCCGTTTCGGCATGGTGTTGTGTCCTGGGGAAAGGCACTTTACTCTGATGTTCCTCACTCCACCCAGGTGTGAATGGGGACCTGACTTTGGTCGGGGAAAGGTTGGAACAGCGGAAGGAGAGGACTGGGCCCCGCCTTCCTGTGCCGAGCCCGAGTGGATAGGAGTTCAGTGACACAGTGGATATGAGTTCACTGACACAGTGGATAGGAGTTCAGTGACACAGTGGATATGACGGACACAGTGGATATGAGTTCACGGACACAGTGGATATGAGTTCACTGACACAGTGGATAGGAGTTCACTGACACAGTGGATATGACGGACACAGTGGATATGAGTTCACGGACACAGTGGATAGGAGTGGATATGAGTTCACGGACACAGTGGATATGAGTTCACGGACACAGTGGATAGGAGTTCACGGACACAGTGGATAGGAGTGGATATGAGTTCACGGACACAGTGGATATGAGTTCACGGACACAGTGGATAGGAGTTCAGTGACACAGTGGATAGGAGTTCAGTGACACAGTGGATATGACGGACACAGTGGATATGAGTTCACGAACACAGTGGATATGAGTTCACGGACACAGTGGATATGAGTTCACGGACACAGTGATATGAGTTCAACGAACACAGTGGATATGAGTTCACGGACACAGTGGATATGAGTTCACTGACACAGTGGATATGACGGACAGTGGATATGAGTTCACGGACACAGTGGATATGAGTTCACTGACACAGTGGATATGAGTTCACTGACACAGTGGATAGGAGTTCACGGACACAGTGGATATGAGTTCACGAACACAGTGGATATGAGTTCACGGACACAGTGGATATGAGTTCACGGACACAGTGGATATGACGGACACAGTGGATATGAGTTCACGAATATAGTGGATATGAGTTCACGAACACAGTGGATATGAGTTCACGGACATTGTGGATATGAGTTCTCGGACACAGTGGATATGAGTTACACTGACATAGTGGATATGAGTTCACGGACACAGTGGATATGAGCTCACTGACACAGTGGATATGAGTTCACTGACACAGTGGATAGGAGTTCAGTGACACAGTGGAAATGAGTTCACTGACACAGTGGATATGAGTTCACTGACAGATATGAGTTACACTGACACAGTGGATATGAGTTTCAGTGCACAGTGGATATGAGTTCACGGAACACAGTGGATATGAGATCAGTGACACAGTGGATATGAGTTACACTGACACAGTGGGATGATGATTTCAGTGACACAGTGGATATGAGTTCACGGACACAGTGGATATGAGTTCAGTGACACAGTGGATATGAGTACACTGACACAGTGGATATGAGTTCACGGACACAGTGGATATGAAGTTCAGTGACACAGTGGATATGAGTTCACTGACACAGTGGATATGAGTTCAGTGACACAGTGGATATGAGTTTAGTGACACAGTGGATAGGAGTTCATGGACACAGTGGAAAATAGGTACAACTGAACCACATGACGCAATTGAGGTCAACTGACACATGATGATCAGTGCATGCCGGACGACAACTAACTTTCTTTCTCAATAATCGCTGAAATAGGTGTAAAGAAGAGTGGACAGTACCAGATGACCAATGAGAAGGCGAGAACAAAGACTCAACAGCCAATACAGCGTTCCATGACGTTGTCACCCAGCGTTTGTGAGCTTCAGGTCTCGTACTGCCGAACGAGGTCGCTCTGTAGCCACAGTCGAGAACACGTACACTGTAGCATGTCTTCACGATCCTGCACACCACACGTGCCACATTGTGAACATGCACCACAGGTCTCTGCGTACATGCAGTAGTCATGGTGCTGTGTAATGTTCCTGAACATCGCCAGTTGTGCCATTGTTCATATGGACGTCATGCCGTTCATGTAGGTCTTGTCTGCGTGTTATGTGATGATGTAGATCCTGCAAGCACAGTGGCACACATTGTCAAAAATACAATGCCGTCATGTAGTCAACGCTCACGACTCAACACCCACGTGCCACATTATATAAATGACGTCACACACAGTTCAATGTAGTCATTCGCTTACAATCCTGACATCGCCAGGTGGCGCACATTGTCAACATGGGACGTCACTGCCGGTTCAAATTGTAGGTGTCATCGTCTTTACGATCCTGCCAACACGCCACCCACGTGGCGCACATTGTCAACATGAACGTCCATTGCCGGGTTTCAATGTAGTGTCATGTCTTTACGATCCTGCAACACCGCCAAACGTGGCAGCACACATTGTCAACAAGACGTCATTTGCCGGGTCAATGTAGGTCATCGTCATCACGATCCTGCGACACGCCACGTGGCGCACATTGTCAACATGACGTCATTGCCGGTTCAATGTAGGTCATCGTCTTACGATCCTGCAACACGCCACGTGGCAGCACATTGTCAACATGACGTCATTGCCGGTTCAATGTAGGTCATCGTCTTCACGATCCTGCGACACGCCACGTGGCGCACATTGTCAACATGACGTCATTGCCAGGTTCAATGTAGGTCATCGTCTTCACGATCCTGCAACACGCCACGTGGCGCACATTGTCAACATGACGTCATTGCCGGTTCAATGTAGGTCATCGTCTTCACGATCCTGCAACACGCCACGTGGCGCACATTGTCAACATGACGTCATTGCCGGTTCAATGTAGGTCATCGTCTTCACGATCCTGCAACACGCCACGTGGCGCACATTGTCAACCATGACGTCATTGCCGGTTCAATGTAGGTCATCGTCTTCACGATCCTGCAACACGCCACGTGGCGCACATTGTCAACATGACGTCATTGCCGGTTCAATGTAGGTCATCGTCTTCACGATCCTGCAACACGCCACGTGGCGCACATTGTCAACATGACGTCATTGCCGGTTCAATGTAGGTCATCGTCTTCACGATCCTGCAACACGCCAGGTGGCGCACATTGTCAACATGACGTCACTGCCGGTTCAATGTAGGTCATCGTCTTCACGATCCTGCAACACGCCACGTGGCGCACATTGTCAACATGACGTCACTGCCGGTTCAATGTAGGTCATCGTCTTCACGATCCTGCAACACGCCACGTGGCGCACATTGTCAACATGACGTCACTGCCGGTTCAATGTAGGTCATCGTCTTCACGATCCTGCAACACGCCAGGTGGCGCACATTGTCAACATGACGTCATTGCCGGTTCAATGTAGGTCATCGTCTTCACGATCCTGCAACACGCCAGGTGGCGCACATTGTCAACATGACGTCACTGCCGGTTCAATGTAGGTCATCGTCTTCACGATCCTGCAACACGCCAGGTGGCGCACATTGTCAACATGACGTCACTGCCGGTTCAATGTAGGTCATCGTCTTCACGATCCTGCAACACGCCACGTGGCGCACATTGTCAACATGATGTCACTGCCGGTTCA